>NC_046975.1:8089993-8197493 GCF_009769545.1 Cyclopterus lumpus | reverse complement strand
AACTTTTGATCATACATGCATACGCGCTCGCCAGCAGAAACTAGTGAGACACACACCCACACACATACACACACCCCACACACACACTTACAGACCCAGAGGATCTCGCTGGGGTACCACACAAAGACACCACCATGCCCTCGGAGGCGCACACTCAAAATCAGCATGAAACAAAAACACGGTCCCACAGCGGCAGAGAGGGGTTTGCCGTAATCACAGCTGTGTGTGTGTGTGTGTGTGTGTGAACGTCTTCCCTCCCTGCAACCATGAATTATACACCAGGCCGGAGGCCACATGGGACCAGAGTAAACATTGCCAATAGTTTGCCTGGAAAGATGCTCAGAGGTTTGCTCCCTTGTAAATTGCGAGGAGCCCTAACGAGAGCGCTCACTGTGCCAGAGGCACTCTGTCCCACGGTAGAGGTGGTTGCTCTCACGGAGAGAAAGGCAGGCCGAGGGAGTCGAGGGGAGAGGAGTGAGATGACTAAAGTCTTTCTCAGCTCTACTGTTTGGAGTGCAGTGTGCTGCCATGGCAACCGCAAAGAGACACAGATATTGTTTTGTTTTTTTCAAAGCAGTGCAGCTTCACATCAAGTGGTCTGTGTAACTGCGGTATAGGAGTGCACATGCGTGTCATCGCTTTGTGTGAACACATCGGTCACAGTGCATGCGGTGTGAGTCCGTCGACGTGTGTGTGTGTGTGTGTGTGTGTGTGTGTGTGTGTGTGTGTGTGTGTGTGTGTGTGTGTGTGTGTGTGTGTGTGTGTGTGTGTGTGTGTGTGTGTGTGTGTGTGTGTGTGTGTGTGTGTGTGTGTGTGTGTGTGTGTGTGTGTGTGTGTGTGTGTGTGTGTGTGTGTGTGTGTGTGTGTGTGTGTGTGTGTGTGTGTGTGTGTGTGTGTGTGTGTGTGTGTGTGTGTGTGTGTGTGTGTGTGTGTGTGTGTGGAGAGTATTAATTTCCAGTGAACGTTTTGTGATGCATCCCTGTTTTCTGGCTGGAGTGACTATTTGGCTGTTGCGTATGCACGTGGGCGCAGGAGCGAGAGCGCCCGCCAGCGCTGACTTATCTCCGTCTACACGAGACCGAGGCAGTGCCCATGATATCACTGAACGACCGCGTGTCCAGCCGTGGACGCAGTGATGACGGCCATATCTCATTTCTCTTATGCACCACCTCTCAAGGGAGTCGTTCTGTCTGTATGACGCAAAGCAGCACTTAACGCCGACAAACAAACGTTAACGATTACATGGCATTTGAATCATAAGGCTTTTGGTCACATTTCCCATTCCGTACTTGAACGGGTATAATTAGCAGCTTTTGGTGAGGTTTGCTGCAGGCTGGTACCAACATTATCAGAATATTCTCTTTTTAACTCAATGGCATGGTAATGCTGACCTTTAGAAGGCCGATAGAGAGAGACAGCGAGACGTTTTAATAAATCATTCTTCTTTTTGTTGCTCCCTGCTCAAAGCTTGCATGTTGCTCTCTGAAAATATGCAATCTAACAAAACAGGAGCAACTAGGCAAACAAAAAATCAGAAGTAAACCAACCATTTTGCAGCAATACCGACCGGTAGCACATTATCATCCTCCGGAGCATCATTTAGCAATGTCGAGACGGAGAGAGGCAGAATGAAGTGGTAGGAAGACACTGTGAGCGTCGTGTTTTCTGGGGCCCGGCATGCACATCAAACCAATTTGGCGCGTCTGCTCGGAGCTTAGTTCAATTTTGAAGTCACGGCGGAGGACCAAAATGGTCCTTTTGCGTGTGGTTTCAGGAACCATGGTGACCTACATGGCAGCAGAGTTACATAACAAGGTAATCTGGTTCGTAAATACTTGATTGTGGTTAATTATCCAGACGTGCCCACATTAGTATGCATGTTTTTATCGGGCTGTTCTTCGCTGAGGAGGCTATGGGGAATCGAGAGCTTAATAAAACTTGTATCAACTCATAACATTTACAAGCAGCTCAGGCACAGTTGAGGAAATGCTAATTAACAGAAGTCCTGCGATACAAGTCAGCAAATTGAAGGGTATGTTGGAGCATTATAATGCAGCTGAGATGTTTGGGGACAATAACTCGTGTTTTTTGATGATGCACATTAGCTCCAAATCGCGTGCAGTGGGCAGAACAAACACCACGAGACATGTTGCAGTAAGCCCACCGTTCTCCGCCTGCACTGGGCAACAAAACTAATTATGTCATTCCTCATGGTTTGCCTCAATTATGAATTGATCACATGCCTTTACAGATTCTCAGGCGGATTCACAAAAATTGGATGCCGGCTGCGGGACAGCGCCGTGAATTGCGCGTCATTTTGAAAAGCGCCACCTGCCCCGTCTCAAGCTGCGTTTCACAAAAGAGATTGCATTGAGCGATACTGCACGGACAGTGCAATTTCCCTTTTCTTTTTTTTTTCTCTTCTTATTTTTTTTTGCATCTGATTGCAATTACCGATTTGGCAAATTATTAATGTTGTCTTTTTATCCCAGGTCCAGAGTCCCATCATCAATCGTAGCTCCGGTGTCCTTTGCCTCTCTTCAGCATCTCGTCTTTTGGAGGTTTAAAATGTGTTGGTGCAATTGATTATTAGCCAGTCAGTTTATAATCAAAATAGAACATTAACAACATCAGATGATGCTTAGATCTCAACACTGGAATCCCTGTCCACAAATTCACTGGCCTCCATCCACTCGCTTCTTTTGGGGCGAGTTTACGCCTCATGTACTCTGCGTCTTTTCTGACAACGCGGATTAAAGTTGCTGAGTACTTTGTTAAAGATGACATTTTTTGCCTCCTGTTCCTCTTTCGCCTCAGACACCTGAAGGAAAGGAAGTCTCAACTTCCTTTTGTTAGGAGATTAAGGTATCTCTGCCGGAGTATAATGTATTTTTATTTATTTGTTCTCGTCAGGGGGGAGATATTCCTTTTATTTTCAGAACTTCTTATCGACGGTTAAGTTAGCTAAAAACATGACGGTCATATTCCTCGCCTGTGCCGTGTAAATATTTGTACAATTTCAGGTTGGTCGTCAGCTTCAAAATCACTGTTGTCCAAACCTCGTGTGATGTGTGATGTTCCAGATGGAAATAGATCTTCAAAGGAAGCAGGCAGTCTTTTGTCACATTTTATTCTTTTATTCATTACTTTGTAATTCGGCTAAGGATAAGTCCAAACAATGTTTTCGGGCAAAAAAAGAAAATCCGTCACATACTGTTTTCTAGGACTTGTTTTACAAGAAAAGGGTCCACGGAGCCCCGGATAATTAGTTTCTTGTCATAATTAGTTTCTTATTTTTAATATCCAAAGAATTCAGTGAGAGCCGCCTTTGGTCAGACAGTGTTGTGCTGTGGGCTGAGACGTCGCTCTCCTCAGTGTCGCTCACTAAAAGCAACATTCTGAGTGCGCCGCCATGACACACTCCTTCTGGTTTTGGGTTTCTCTCGGTACCTTTTGGCCCCGGCACTACAAATTCCTGTCTCCTGTCTAATGGTGTGGCTTTTTTGATTGACATTGATTGACCTCAATTAAATTAGTTTAAAGCTGAAGGACAATTCAGTTAAATTCCTTTTTAAAGATTTCTGTTATGTATTTTTCTTTTTAAATGCAGCCCTAATTTTTTGTTAAAATGAGAGAAGAACATGTATTTATTATTAGAGTATGTACTCTTTATAATTAAATCTGTAATGATAAATATTGTTTGATTAAACCTTCTATGTTTGAATGTCAGATGTTGACTACATACAGATGTTAATACAACTATTGGCTACTTCAATACATATGGCACTAAATCATCAAGCAAATTAGACATTGTTGTGATGTTCCGGAACTGGACCTCGCTGGATTTTAATTGAATACCCCTGATCTACAGCACCTCAGGGCCTCTTGCTGTCCCTTGATATATAGAATATAGAATGGCTTTTTTTGTCAAAAAGCCATTCTTCTGTTCTCTCAGTCACCCTGTAGCCCATCTATAGCCTTGTTAAGCACCGAAGCCCCCCCCCCCCCCTCCGGTCAGAGCTTGTCCCGATAAATCGCTTAAAGCTCAGTGGAACTCTCTCCCGTCCTCAGATCTACATGTTGTGAGCGGTCCAGTTGTTTCCCAAAGTTCTGTTTCTAAAGCACAATTTAAATGACGAATTGCATTTAATAGTGAGGCAGGCAGTTCGTGTACCGATAAAAAATGATACAAAAAGTCCCACCCTGGTTTTCAGCCTCTGCAGCTTGTGTCTATATCTCGCAGTATTCCACAAACTCATTCCTCGCCATCACGCCTCGTGTGTCGTCTGTCTGTGCGTTTGTGTGCGTGACAGAAAACGTCCTCCTGACCGGCTCGTCGGACGCCTTTCGTGCTCCGAGAGTCCAGCCGCTTAGTCGACGACCATATTGAAAAGGACAATCTATTGAACGTTTGTAAGAAATGATTCACTAGTATATTAAATCCGGGAGCTGAGAGACGGGGATATCCCAGTCAGATTCGTTGTCAGGAATAAAGAAAACATGAACATTCTTCAATGATTAAACGTATTAAAATAAGAATATAACATATTAAAAAAACATTAAAAAAATACAAATGATTGAGAAAATACTAAAAATAAGACCTTACCAGCCATGGCTCGTCTTTCCTCGAACACATAGCGCAACCAACTTGATGTGGGAACGCTCAACATGCCTTATTTATTGCCGAAAAACATTTCTCAGCTTTAGTTCTATTCTTTTGAGAAGAACGTCTCAGAGGGATGCCTTTTTTTCGGAGATGCTTGCGACGCGGCGTACTCACAATGCACATCAAACCATTGAGGGCCCTGGACATCATCAAAGACCTGTTATGAATCAAATGAACTTCAGGAAAGAAGGATTGACTGCCAGCCAATGACGGTATAGAGGCCCAGAAAAGGAGAGAGAGAGATTCTCACCAGCATCAGCATACATCGCTTAAACAAAGTATTATTAGCTTCTGTTACATCAGTATTAATGAAGTGGCCCTGCTTAAGGTGCATTCCACCCTCTGTGGGTTTCTTTTTGTCTTGTTTGTGAATTCGCTCCTCGTTGTGCACCCAAAATGACTCTGATGAATGGTGGGGCAGCCCTAGACTTTTTGACTCACTATTTGTATTTTTTAAGAAATAACCAATGTGCCGAGCAATATAGAATATCAATTTCTACTTAGACGTGCATTTCTTTGGCTGAACCGCACAGAGAAGGTCTTTGTGTGAGGACACGTGAAGGCGCACACAGTCTCCCCGTACCTGCTGTGTGATCCTGTTGTGTTGATTAGTGGATGCACACTGTTGTGGTCTTGATATAAATAGCACTCCAGTTTTATGTTTTTTTTTTTTTATTCATATCTCAGGCATCTTTTTTTCACATTGTTTTTCACACGTGAGCTGTGGTTGCTAAGGAGATTTCCTGCCACAGCAGCGGCCAATTAGTCCGCACATACACACTAACACCTAAGACTCTGAATACACTGAGTCTGCATGTGTGTGTGTGTGTGTGTGTGTGTGTGTGTGTGTGTGTGTGCCTCTGTCTTTCTGCTTCTATCTATCTCTTTTTTTTTTTCGACTCGCACAGAACAAGTGTCGTCCATCCAGACGAGATATGGGGAGCGGCTGTGCCCAGCCATTAAGAACACACAGCTGTCTGGCTATTTTTTAAGAAGCAAAAAAAAAAGAAGACAAAAGCAGTGTAGCAGAAAACTCCTTTTCCATCCCTGATTTGTCTTAAAATCACTTTATAATTAGAGACCATTTTCTTTCTCATTTAAAGCTCTGTAATTCCTAATCCATTGTAATGTGGCCATTACTGGCTCATTTTTTACACTTCCTAAAGTCATTAGTCATTGCTAATTACCATATCCAATAGAGGAGGCCAGACGGGGGAATTCTAATGAGAGTTTAGTGCTTCTGAAGCAGCTGTGGGTGGAGATCATATAGCAGGGGATGGAGATCTGGGTCTGACATACTGTGGAGAGTCAGATCAGTTTTGCCGTCCGTCATAACAAATGAAGGAGTGGCGGTCTCTCATATGTTTTTCATATTAGCAACGGATCAAATGGCCATGTGACATCTGACGACCCAACAGATAATAATCTGACGACTCTGCAGTTTCCCTCAGCTCCATTATTTGGCTGTTCGGCTTTTAAATCGGTCTCATAAACCACATTTCCGCACCTGTTTTCTTTCATTGCACTAACTTCAATGATTCACATTGTATACGCCCACTCACATCTCACTCATTCTACTCAGAGAACAGGACCTTATAGACCTTGTACCGTGAACTTATGTTTCTTAATCCTTTTAACAAGGTATTACTTTTTGATCAATCTCTCTGGTATTATATATTATATTCTACACTTGGGCTATAGTGATGTCTTTTAAGGTTTTTGGAGCTTTAGACTCGTTGGTACAGTTTCTTTGTACGTCACTGCTGTGGAGCGAGCGCCGGCGCTGCTCCCTATTCCTTTTCTTCATAGTGCAATAAAAGGAGCAAAGGAGTGAATAATTGATTAATCATTGCCTTAACAAGACTATGAAATTACAGTGCTTGGAAAGATTTGCCTTACTTTAATAAGACAGCTTAGTTAATGTTTTACCCAGGTTGGCTGCCGCGCAATAATGTATGAGGAGTGGCGAGGACGCTCAAAGGAAGCGAGTTCAAAAGGAGACAAACAGAGACAAACAGGTCTGTGTTTGCCAGTCGCTATGCTCAGCTAGGGAGGTGAACACACACACACACACACACACAAGTCTCTCTTTCTCTCAGTCACACAGTAAATGGTGACCTGGTTGTTCTCTTGCACAGACAAACTCTCTCACACACACACACGTACACACACAAACTCACACCTTGTCTTCAGGAAGAAATAGTGTGTCTGTGTGTGTGTGTGTGTGTGTGTGTGTGTGTGTGTGTGTCTGTGCATACTTGAATCCATCAGTGTCAGTGCCAAAGCGTAGGCCATTGTTCAAACAAGCTCCTGTCACCCCCCCCCCCCCCCCCCCCCCACCCACCCCACACACACACACACGCACACACACACACACACACCCACCCCTACACACACACACCCCTGGGAGCACAGTGGACACGTCAGCTGGATAGAGGGGAAAGGAAAAAAAAGAGGAGAGAGCGAGGGAAAGGGAGAAAAGAAAAAGGGGATTGAAGGAGAAGGATGAGACAGCTGTTTACTGCCATCTCTGGAGGCCAGTAGCAGTCAAAGCTAAAGAGTTTGTCAGCCTCTGGTGGTACTATCCAGTTTACTTTTCATCTCTGCCATTTCTCTCTCTCTCTCTCTCTCTCTCTCTCTCTCTCTCTCTCTCTCTCTCTCTCTCTCTATCTGTCCCCTTCTCCCTCTCTCTCACTTGTGTTGCTGTTAAAGCCGAGCACACTTCCTTTGTTTGTCAATGTTTCCGTACTGGAACCGTCTTCAGGTGAACTGAGGCCTCAGTGTCACTCCTCTCTGTGTGACGCTGTGTGAACAATAGTTATAATCAACCATTTTCATTTCTTTCTCACATTTTATGGACAAATTAATTAAATCAGCAGATTCATTGATCGAGAGAACAGTTGTTGGGTGCAGCTCTCACTGTGATGTCCTTTGAGTATTCTTATTTTCACAATTAGATTTTTAAGCAATATTGATCTTTTTAACCACACTAACTCATATCATAATGTCATGAAACGCTGCAGCTTTTGATCTTTAACGTAATCCTGCCAAAACGTTCTTAAAATGTTATGATATTTGTACACTTGATCCATCCTGTGACATTTAAATCCCCCACTGGGGGATGTGCACCTACTGGTTCAACCTTTTGAACGGTATCGGCATGTATTTGATTATCCTTGTATGTTTAGTTTATCTTTTGACATCTCTAGATGTTGAATTCTTGTTTACAGTTTGAAAGACACGATACATTCACATAGAATTGTATTCATCTCTCTGGAAATTGTTGTGCAAAGTATATAATATCCGTATGGTTTGAACTCATTGACCTGAATTTGTTCCGCTGGCACTCTGTGATAGGTGGGTTTTTCTTGAGCTACGTTCACATTATTATACATAACACCAGATCTCGTTGCCTATGTAAACTCCCCCTGAAGAAGGTCTGGGGACCAAGATGTTGTGAAGTCACGAGTATCAACGGTTTCCTTTTCTCTTTTTTTCTTGACGTCTGTATCTTCACAAAGCTCAAATATGGAGAGTTTAGATGCAGGAGAATCGGGTATTGTTTGCTCCAATACTAAATATGCCCTGAGCTATGAGAGAAGGCATGTTGCACTGGGGGAGGGGGGGGGAGCTTAACCCTACCCTCTTTTGAACAGTGATCAGTGAAGTCAAGTCAAAACACACACACACACACACACACACTCAGAGAGGGACACCCTGCAGACAGCTCTGCACTCTCCCAACTGATTTTCAAAGGCTCTGCATCCATTCTGTTTGCTCCCTGGCTGCTCTTTCATCATCCACCCGTCATCTGAAAAGCATCTTAAATGATTACGTTTCAGCTTCTCCCCTTCTTTTTTAATACTTAATCTCGCCTTCATGTTCACGCTGCATTTGGCTTGACGGCACAAAGGTGAATCATGACAGCCTATTTTTGTTTCAGATTTGTGTCACTTTCCTTGCGTAAGCTCCGCCGCTCGGTGCCTCGCCGCTTGTCGGGCGACCTGATATGTAACGTAACATGATTTCTGCTGTCGCTGTGTGGAGCTTCGTCTTCTCTTGAGGTGAAGCGACGCGCACAGAGGAGGAGGGGGGGGGGGTGCGCAGGGATTTAAATCAGTTGTTTTTGTTGTTTATTATTATTTTGAAAGTGCAATTAGAGCAGTGGCTAAGTGTTCTCCTCTGCCTATTAATCCCCAACAATGAATGTGCGTGGTTCCATGAAACGTATTGGCAACTTTCTTAAAGTGAAATTAATTTGGCATGCAGGGAGCTGAGTGGGCCTTTGTGGAACTGGTTATCTTTCCTTAGCACATTGGTCTAAGCTCTCCAAGCTCGGTGGAATGACGAGTGTGTGATGCAGAGCATTTGGATGGGGTGAGCGAGGCACGGCTCTTAGATTGCTTTTCTTGATTGCGGAGATGAAATGCGTTTTCCAAGCCAGTGCATGAACACGTAATTTATTGTCGATTTGTCTTCCGTGTACCTGTTTGTGACCAACTGGAGATCCTGTCCTTCTGTTTTTAGCTCCCTGTCCGGCCGCATCGTTGGAGGCGTCTGGTGGTTCTTCACCCTCATCATCATCTCATCCTACACTGCCAACTTGGCTGCCTTCCTGACCGTCGAGAGGATGGTGTCTCCTATAGAGAGCGCTGAGGACTTGGCCAAGCAGACGGAGATCGCCTATGGAACCCTGGATGCCGGCTCCACCAAAGAATTCTTCAGGGTGAGAGACAAAGAATCCAGCGCTCATTCAAGCGATCCCTCGTGGGGAATACGCTCCTGCAACTTCTTCACAATAAAATCCACTCTGTGGAAGGCTTTTAATGTGAAGCAGCAGGCAGGGGGAGTCAACATTATGAGAAACGAAAGACAGCTGCAGTGGTAGGAGAGTGAACGTGAAACATAATTACAAACAGTAACGCATTATGTGAATGCATCATTTCATGTTGAATCCAGCACGACTTCACCACTAAAAATATAACCTATACTAAATATTGTAGAGCAGCTTCTCAACCACATTTTTTTTTTGTCATGCCATGTTATTCTTCTCATTTTTATTATTTTATCACAAGTGGACCTTAAGATCCAAAAGGTTGAGAACTCCTCCTGTAGAAAGCTAACTAAAGACTTTAAATGCATAAAATGCCTATTGATTGGAAATGCCAACCACGAATAACATCTCAAATTAATTCCATGAACATTTTACACAACAACAGCTTTAACACGGCATCAAACAGAATAAGAAATAGCTCATAAAGTATTCACGCTGGCGCCGACTCTTTCTCTGTCTTCCTATCTCGATCGTTCACAATTCTGTCTTTTAGAGGTCGAAGATCGCCGTGTTTGAGAAGATGTGGTCCTACATGAAGGCGGCCGACCCGTCCGTGTTCGTCAAGACCACGGACGAGGGCATGATGAGAGTCAGGAAGTCCAAGGGCAAGTATGCCTACCTGTTGGAGTCCACAATGAACGAGTACATAGAGCAGAGGAAACCGTGCGATACTATGAAGGTGGGAGGAAACCTGGACTCTAAAGGTTATGGCATCGCCACGCCCAAGGGCTCCCCTCTCAGGTAAACTCCTGCCACTGCGGCGTAGCTGGATAAAAGCCTCCGAGGGCTTTTATTGGAGCTTGTGCATGAGCAGCATCTGTGTCGCCGGTTGAGTTGTCCATCAAGCTCATTTATTTCATCATTCATTCAGGCATCTTTTTCTCATATTAACACAACGTGCCGTGCTAATCAGACATCGAGCGCATGGCGTCCATTTCAGCCTACTTCATTTAACTTTTCTTTTGCACACTGTCACAACAACATTTACACCTTCATCATGCCCCCGTGACTCGTTGTTGGCGTCTGCATATGTGTGTATGTAGCTTGCCTTTTCATAGCTGACTTGTGAGCCTGAGCAGAAGTGTAAAGTAGGAGAGCGAGTCCTCTGTAAGCAACACTTGTCTTCCCTGCTGCCCCCTGATTACATTCGGAACCTTCTTCTTGAGCACTTTGTGGTGGCTGGTTTCACATCTGCTTTGAAACTGAAGCATCCCCTCAAACACACAAAACCGCAAATGTACCTCTCACCAACCCAACAGGGCCCTTGAAAGCAGGATTACGCCTTAAAGGACTACATCCCATATGGCTACTTTGCCACTTCCGCCAAGGCTCACACCCTAAATGCGAAGTCAGCAGAGTTGAATTCATATTTGCCACGTCCGATGTGATAACTGATGTCGTGAACGATAATTCATAGTGGAGGCACTTTTTTCTGCCGTCCACGTCCAAGACCAGCAGCTGTCTTTTCATAATGCATTAGCCCCCTTAAACATTCCCATTCATAATATTTCCTTGCAACTGCAGAGAGAGTGCAGGAGCTGGTGTCGTCTGAAGCTTTTAATCTATCGCTAATAGGCCTCGTTCATTTTAATGAGCGGAGCCATATGGGGAGATTTCGTTCAATCTCGCTTTGGATTCATTCGGGGTTCCCTCCTTGGTTGACAGCCAAAGGTCAGAGGACGGCGACAAGAAATGTCCCGTATGTCTTACTCAAAATCTCCATTTAAATTTAGTACACTTTACGTTTCCTCCAGCGAGTAAGTGCTGTGTGACAAGACACACCTGGTGAAATGAATCAGCTCCCAAGCCATGTAGTCAGATTGGTCCAACCAGACAACATACAGGAGCTATGGGAAGCAGTGGTGAACTGCAGAGGATGGCCCCATTTCCTCTCTCTCTCTCTCTCTTTGTGATACTCATTAACAGAGTGATGTATGTTATTCTCTGGTCATTCACAGATGTCTGATACTGAGTCTCGTCAACATTGGTAACTGGTGTAAAGTGTTGTAGTTAAGAAAGATCATTTCGAGTGATTGAAAGTAGAAGTCGAAATTGAATATCGGTGCTTCTCGCATGGGATCAGACATCAGTGAGTGTCCAGTGAATTCAAAGAGTTGAGTTCAATCATACCTGCAATGCATTGTTAACGCATCAATTTGATACCGGTGCTCTGTTTTCTTTCTCCAAAATGTCTTTGTCTTGTTCCCATGTTCTAACTGCGGACAGACACACCACCAAGTTAATATTTCATAATACATATAACATACGGAGTTCCTCCTATGAGATTACTGGTGATGCCTACATATTCAGGCCACACAAACAGATGTTACTCTGTCCATGCAATATTCTGGGGCGGCTTACTGACACAAAGTGCAGAAAACGCTCTAAAGAAAACATCATGTCATTTTTTGCTCACATTAGCTAACTGGGAATGACACTGTCAGCACAGTAAAAGCTTACCACTTCCTGCACATTGACAGGCTTTTATTGTGCTTAACAATAGAGAGTAACAGCAGCACCGAACATATTCATATATATATATGTGTGTGTGTGTACAGTTTTCATATTGCACTGCAGGCCTAATTGAAAGTAACACTTTGAAAATAAATATACTAAAATTCTTCCTTTTACAGGATGTGCTGACGGTCTTCAAACTGCACTCTGTGATCAGTCTGAAATGTTCTGTATATATTCTCCCTGCTTCATTTCTGACATGTATGCTGTCCAGCCACTGCCATGCCTGCCTGACTGTTAGCCCCCATCCCACCGAACATACAGTACAGTAGCCTCGCTCACATCCGCTCACCTCAAGCCGACTGACCGACAGGTCGCCATGTCCACGCACTTTTGACTTCTTTCTTTCTGCCTCCTCCCACTGGGCTGAGAAAGAAATCAGAGGTTTTACCAGCTCCCAGGAGACCTGTGTTCCCTACAGCTGTGCTGTGCGCTCAGGTTTGGGGGGAAAGACTCTTCCAGCGTCGGCTGGTGAGAAAGGCAGCATATCACCAAACCAAATTATCACTGCGAGGAAGAATTGACACTGATTTGGGGCAAAAGACAATCTGGCAAAGGCTGTCATCTTCGACTTCCTTAATGCAAATTCTGATTGCCGATTGTGCCTTTCTGTGATCCGGGGGTGGGGAGAGTCTTTGTCCACAGCCAGTCAGCTGTAGGAAATACACACACACACACACACACACACACACACACAGAGGAGGGAACAAGCATCCCTTGGGGAGATGCTTTGGATGAGCTGGTTCATATAGATCCGTGCTCAGGACTCTGTCTATAGTTGGTCACACAGTTTCCCTTTTAGTGTGTTTGAGGAATAGACTTGTGGAATCAAACCGGACAGTTAAAACCTTGAAAGCCTATGTCTGCAGTTATTGGTTGAATATTGATAGGTTAGTTACCATAGCAATCTGTATGCTGGCGCCACCGAAAGGAAATGAGCCTCTGTAGACAGACTTCCACATCCAGTGTATCTCCATTTCTAGTGTCAGCTATGCCTCCTTCTGAGGCCCCTGCTTGGTAAAACCTGACTCTACTGCCATATGGGCACTCAGCATTTCCGCTCCATTGCAGAAACACAACTAACACGCGCATCTAAAACCAGCACTCCTGCCTCATATCAGTAGTTACACACGCAGGAGTTTATAATATTAAGTCGATGTTTCCATGATCACCACCGCCATGCGACCACTCTCTCTATATCTGTCTCCTAATGGCTATCATTTTACATTATTTTCAAGAAACCCAGTAAACCTGGCAGTGTTAAAACTGAACGAGCAGGGCCTCTTGGACAAATTGAAAAACAAGTGGTGGTACGACAAGGGAGAGTGCGGCAGCGGGGGCGGGGACTCCAAGGTCAGAGCCAGTTTGATAAACCCTGCGGGTAACCCACCACCACTGGGAGTGGAGGGTTGTGGGGAGAGGGGTAGCCGGCAGGCCCACGCTACACTACCACTCAAGCAACACTTAATGCCTCTGCGGTGTGGCGAAGGGCAAAGCAACAGTGTCAAAGGAGGGGGTCGGGGATTATAGCCTATTTGGCAGGCGCTGGGCTGAATTTGAAAACCGCAGAGGGGGGAATTTTGTATCATCCACCCTGAACAAACAAAATGAATGTGGATGATTTCAAATTGATCAGTGTATTAAACCAGCAGCATCCCTGGTGCTCAATGATGTTTTAGGAGCCCCTGTAGGCTCTGGGATGTACCTTACATTTTGTGACAAAAGATACAATTGAGACCTCCGTGTTGCACAAGTGGAGGGTAAGCAGTGTGCCGGCTACCCAAAGTGATATAGTAATACACATCTACTGCCTTAGGGAACAAGCCAACAAAGATAGATGGAGTATTAATGCATATCACTTTGTTTCTAATGATGTTTATGCTGTATATGTGTGTGTGTGTGTGTGTGTGTGTGTGTGTGTGTGTGTGTGTGTGTGTGTGTGTGTGTGTGTGTGTGTGTGTGTGTGTGTGTGTGGGTGTGTGGGTGCGCGCGTGTGAAAGTGTGTTTATTTTTATTTTTATCATGGAGCAAGCTCAAGCATTAACGTGTGTATGTATTTGCTGCTCTGTGTCTCTGAATGAATAACATAAAATAACATGGTATAATATGTTATTTATGTTATTTCCTTATGGTTGGAAGAATCCCAGTAAACCTAGCGGTGTTGAAACTCAATGAGCAAGCCGTCTTAGACAAACTGAAAAACAAATGGTGGTACGATAAAGGAGAGTGTGGCAGCAAGGACTCCGGAAGAAAGGTTAGTCTCCAACCCAAACCTGTCACCTCACAGCACCTCCCAGCACAACCCTGCCCTGATCCTAGACCAGCTCCCAAGCCCAGCCCTCAGCCTCCATTACACTGAGCAATACTCCCGTGTGTTTTTTACGAGTACCACCGTAGTGGCCCAAACATAAGACACATTTTGATGAGATGCACCCAATGAAAATGTCAAACATATCAACAGTCAGTATTTTCAGTCAAGTTATGAAGGTGACAATGTACACTTTCGGATGAATTTGTTCATTCATTGAAAATTATGTCAATGCATCACTCTACTGAAAGAAACAATTTATTCAAATCCCTTTGGCTGCAGCTTTTGAATCTCAATTTTGAGTCAAAACAAGCCAATCCGTTAGCCAACATCCGACCGTTAGCACTTTCTTTTCTGTCTGCTGTAACGTTAGCATGAGGCAGTAGTAAACGTGTGTACCAGCAGCCACTGTGACCAGTGCCAATTAAAAGGCCTGCATTGTGAATGCTGGAGCATAGTGTAACAGAAATACAAAATAGAGCAGGGTCATAAAATCAGCCAGCTGACTCTGTAATATCAGTTTTACAGCAATATCTGTCTGGGGTTTGCTAACATTAGCCAACATTCGCCATAAAAAGCTAAAGACATGGTCTTATATTTGGGCCAGTACTCTGGTGGTGCTCTTGTGTCTATTTCTCCCCACTGAGTTTGTGTTTTCAGAGATTTAATGTTCATTACCAGCGTGTGAATACATATCGTGTGGTGGATTAATTAGGAGTGTTACAATGTTTTTATATATAGGCAATACAGTCACCGTGTATTCCACTTCCAAAAATAGATTTCCCAAAAAACACACAGACGATCAAGTGCGATGATAACCTTGAGCTTTGTGCTCTATGTAGATTGAATATGAATCATTCTAAAAGCAATTTGCAACTCCTTCCCAAGGAGAAAGAATTAGAGAAAGAAACGGATTATGATATTAGGTCATTGGACGTTGCTGAACCCCCTCAAACACGTTGAGCTTTGCATTCTGGCTCTTATGATAATGCTGCCCCCAAACTCTCTGTCACTTTAGCGTGTACATGTATGGATGCAAACCCTGTCAATCTGCTACAGCGCAACCCCCAGTCTCACCTTTTGCTCTCCAGCTCAGGTATCTCTGGAGGTGTTTGTCAGCTGGCGCTCTGATCCCGGTGCCAAATATATATTTTTCCCTTGCTCATTTCTTTTGATACTTGAGCACGGAAGCGTCAAAGCGTGTGTCATGAAGGGCTGAGTGTCCAGGGAACACAGCGCTTTTAACTTAGCAACTCAACTCAAATCTGTCTGCTCACCGTGTAGCCAGAGCCAGCACCTACGGGTGACAGTGCCCTCGATCTTCTCCTCCAACTCTCCACACGGAGCAAATAAGCTGTACTTTCAATATTTGGGGCGGCACTTACAACCTCAATATGTGCTGCTTTTTATTTGCAGCAATTTTCTCATCTGCTTGAAAATCTCCCAAGCTCTCCAAAACAACTCCAACTCTGCTACTCTCAACAGGCATTAGCTGTGTGAGAGACACTTCATTAGTGGCTGTTTTCATTGGTTGGTTTTAATGGGTTTAAAACACACACACACACACACACACACACACACACACACACACACACACAGAGAGCCTATTTATTCCAAAACATTTGGCCTCTAGGACCAACACTAGGAACCTCGGTGAATACAGCTCCGGGGGATTCGTGTACCGTATTTTCCGCACTATAGGGCGCACTGGATTATAAGGCGCACTGTCAATGAATGGTCTATTTTCGATCTTTTTTCATATATAAAGCACACCCGACTATAAGGCGCATTAAGCGAAACAAAACAGTCAGTCAGTCAAACTTTATTAAACGTGTTCACAATAACTCTCAACATTGTTCAGTTGTAACACGTAAAAAAAACCAGTCTGATACCGCTAAATCAAACGTTAGCGTAACTCTGTGTGGTCTTCTTTACTTTACAGGTCATCTTCTTGCTTCCTCCACTTCCGTACCATTGATTCATTAATGTTGAATTCTCTCTCAGCGGCTCTATTCCCAATGTTCTACTGCGTGACTGATAGCCTTGAGTTTGAAGTCCGCGTCGTAAGCGTGTCTCTTGACAGGTGCCATTTTGGGGTCCTTATACACACACACTGTAATATTATGGCGAAGCACAGTATGTATTACTCCGCGACGCTCCTGACTACGGTAGCCGTAAAGGGGCGTTTACACCAAACGCGTTGCAAATCTTTTTCCGCGTCTGGATCCCATGTAAAGTCAACGCCCAGACGCGTTTGGTTGAAATTCGCCGGGCGTTGCGAAATTTCGCCAGAGTTGAAATATTTCAACTTCTAACGCCAGCCAATCAGCGTTGAGATGCTCCGCCCGTTGGGCTGCTGCTGCTCTGGTAGCGCTGGAAGCAGAAGTTATCGAGGCGGAGTCGGTGAAACTCCCCGAGCTGTGTGAGCCTACGGGTGATGTTATGAACTCAAACACCAGGGCGTTAGATGTTCCGACGTTTATGGGATGTCCACAACAAGTATAAAGCAGAACTAGTGGTTATTTTGACCGTGATGGATGGAGGAAATTATAACTGTTTTTACCGAGACAAGCCACAGAGATAGGCCACGCCCCCTTTTTGCAATTTGTTGCGAAAGACACAAATGAACACAACTTGACTGGCGAATAAACAGACGCGAGTTATAAAGCTGTTTGGTGTGAACGCACCATAATGCTGCAAGCGGTGCAGCTTTGTAGTTTACCAAAGTCGTACTAAAACATTTTGACAGAGCGCCGTGTACCACACAAAATCGCTTCGAGGTCAGTAAGCACAACCAGAATTAATTCATAAAAAAGGCGCTCCGGATTATAAGGCGCACTGTCGTCTTTTGAGAAAATTGAAGGCTTTTAAGTGCGCCTTATAGTGCGGAAAATACGGTAAATTAAGCATATGAGAAGGAAATGGTTTGAGAAATCATCGCGACCATGTTTGATGCAAAACACCTGCAAACTACTCAGTCCTCCATAGCACATAGTTTGACGCACGTTCCATGGTGGTAAAACCAAATTGACATTCAACAATGCTACTAAATGACAGGGTGCATCTCGATAACGTTTGGCCAAAATTCAGACTAAATGTATTCAAATACAAATTTCCCCTTGGGGTTAAAAACTATTTATTGAAAAGAAAAGACCTAAGATAAAAGCCTTAATGTAGCGGTAAAATAGAGACACAATAAAGCTTGCCATGTGCCCTCAATCTCCTCGAGTGACACAACGGTATCGCTAAAACAGATTCACATGAAATAGCGTCCTCATTAGACAGCGATTGTTCCATGAGAGCCCCCTACGTTGACTGAATTAAGTCTCAATGAGCGCATTTAATTACGGACTATAAATAGGCATGAATGTAAGTAAGTGCCATTGAGATAGAGAATAACGACCTATAATGTGGAGCAATGTTAAACTACGAGACGTGTTTGTGCTGTTGCTGCATGAATGCATGTGTTGTGGGGCGTTAACACACTTTACCTGTACCTTGGGTTGACGTAATGGTTTAATTTAGGCTTTGTTTGTCATGTTTAGAAATGTATAATTAAGTCATAGAAACTCTTGATCAGTATCTTTTTTCATTATCTCGGGCCTGTCTCACAAAGCAAGGCTCGGGCTTTTACATATTCCTCAATAACTGGGCTGACATTTGAATATGCTAAGTAGCCTGGAACCCGGGAAATAAAAAGGTTTGTCTTTTTCTCTTATGAAGAAAGAACTGTTTGATTAATGTTGCTTAAGTAGATGTGGAGAGTAGAACTGCAGGAGTAGGATTAGTTAAATTAAAAAAAACTTGACCAAAATGTAGCTTGAATAAATCACTGGGACCTAATTGACCTGCTTCCTTTTTCTTTTTATTAAAAAGGCTGATCACCGCTCAGTAAAACATAATTGTTTAGAGTATTATTTATATGACAGTGTCATCATGAGGTCACCTCATATTCTCTGTTCCTGCAAAGGTGAAACATGAATCTGACAGTTTATATTTAACCAAAGCAAAGTTATATGCAGCAGTAGATTTTAATAAAGGCTTTTCAAACTACTCACTGATCTTTTTTTTTTTAGAAGCCCTGTTTTATAGCCAGAGAGGAACACTGGCATATATATCCTAAATAATACATCTGATGGAACAAATTATCTTAGTTCCTCTGTGCTCTCTCTCTCATTTTAACGTGATATTAGTATTTTGTCCCTCCTGGGATCCTGTAGGGATGCTGCTAGCCCCGACTCTAGCTATTTTTTGTCTGAAAAGCCAGAGTTGCATCCAAAGTTATCCAGCTAACTTATTAAATCCTACTTTGTGAGACAGGCCTTAAAAGTGTTTTATTGTTGATGTTTTATGTTTGTCTGTCGTTATTTCTGTGTGTCTTGTCCTTTGAACTTTTATATACATTATTCTTTGTGTGACTAATGTAAACTGTGTGTGTGTGTGTGTGTGTTTGGATTTGAATCCCTGCACTTGTTAGTAAAACTTAATATGTGCGAGTCACTGTGCGTGTGTCCTCAGTCTTTGGTCCTATGTGTGTGAAGCTGTACTCTCGTCTCCACTGTCGCTCCTCACCGTCCGACTCCCCCTCCCTTCCAGGACAAGACGAGCGCTCTGAGCCTCAGCAATGTGGCGGGAGTCTTCTACATCCTGATCGGCGGCCTGGGCCTGGCCATGCTGGTGGCGCTGGTGGAGTTCTGCTACAAGTCCAGGACCGAGTCGCGCCGAATGAAGGTGTCCACCGCGCGAGCCGCTGCCGCCTCAGCCGCTCAGGCCTTTCACTGCTCAGCCTTAGACAGTGGTGCTAGCGCCCCCTACACAGAGCTGCAGAGCTACGGCCTGTACGGCAACAACACTGTTAAGATATAAGGCCAGAGCACAGCCACGGGGTAGGAAACGCTGCGATTCAAACCATGATGATGATGATGATGATGATGATGACATCCGCCTCCTCACCCCTCCCGCCCATCTAACCGTGATCACAGTAGGGCCTCTTACGGCTTCCACCGCAGTGCAAACGCTGTCCTCTGCCTCTCTCTCCCTCTGCAGCTACTCGCTCAGTCTTCACGTCACTGGTCTCCTGCAGTGTTGTTCGATCACTTGATTCTAAAATTGCCCTCATGCCTGTTTCTTTGTGATCTGAAGCCCACGTCTTTTTTAGCGCTGTGGTTGACATGGTAACAAGACTAACAGGCCGTTTCTTCTTGCGCGAGCAACGCGGGGTTGTTAACATATAGCATCTTTAGTGTTAACCTTTAGATGGCAACCCTTTACATTGTATTATATTGACTATATGTTGATATAAACGTGTCATTTTTAACGGTAGATAATATAAAAACACTTTACATTTACATTCACAAAAGGGCAGCCTGTAGTCAAATCCCATTACTACCGTCATTAAAAATTATCTCGTAGCACACATGCACGAATGAAGGCATTCCAACATTTGCAGCACAGGTATGAAGGCAATTTGAATTACAGTGGTACATCTACCTTCCTCTGTCGCTCTGACCAAATCTCTCCCCTGCTCCCTCTCCTCTTTTTGCTAAATGTCTCGCAAACGCAGGGCCCATTGTAGTGAACATCCTTTATATGTATACCATAAGGCAGGCCTGGTGCGGCTCACATGTGTTCCATCTCTGCTTCAACCTCGAACAGTCGAACTGTCGTATGTGCACAAATCTGCAGGAATTGTGGCTTTTAAAAAAAATTTTTTTTTAAAACTCCTCCGACAGCAGCGATATCGTAGCTGTTAGTCATCGGCTTCGTGGATCAATTTTCAACAAACAACCCTTGATTCATTCTTCAACATCTCTCAGCCTCTCGCTGACACGCTCTTCGTGTAAACAGCAACAAAAAACAGAAGAAGAAGCAAAGCAGGGCCAAGACGAGGAGGGATCTTCGGCGTGAATCTCTTATGTTTTAATCAGCCCACGAAGAGGCACCTGATCAGTATGCTGATGAGCTTGGCGAGCGGCCTATTAGTGCAGCGGTGCCTTTATGCTGCGTGGCTTGAAAGAAACATCAACGCCGTTCCAATTAGAGGCCGGTGTAATTCTCCAATGCCCACGCAGCACTCACCGGTCGCTCCATATCTCGTGCGTTTCGCCCAATTTAATCAGCGATAGAATACTAGACACCAGAGAAGGAACACACACACACACACACACATCATTATGTCGCCTTTCGAGCCCAGTGGCTTTCATTGCGCTAGACTGGAGAATGGAGGTCTTAAACCAATGAGTGAAGCGTCAGCTCCCTCCTTACTGCCCACACTTCACTCTGCTCCTCCTGTTACAAAGTAGACCATTGATGCACATCGGACGGCACCGTGGTTTACCAGCCGCCAACATCACTCAGGCCCAGATACAGAGGGTGAAAGCTAGCACCCTACGACTCCTGAAGGCTCATTCTGCTCCTGGTTTTCGTGGCGTGCCAGCACCACAGTCATAAACAGCTGCTTATGCGCATATAGTCATGTAATGAAGAAAGAGAAACTGCATAGCTTATGTTTACTCCACGACGGTATAGCTGAAAGACCTTTTTTTTGAAGCACATATTGCTTTGCGCTGCTGGCTCTGACTGTTTCTCTGCTCTGATAATAATGCATGCATGTGTGTTAGACTAAAGATCTGGTGTGTAGACTAACTGGACTCCCTTCCTGTTTGTTTCTGACAGCAATCCATCAACGACGCCATGCGCTGCTCCACCCTGACCAGGATGAGTGGCAACGGGAGCGGCGGAGAGAACGGGCGAATCCTCACCCACGACTTCCCCAAGTCCGTTCAGACGCTGCCCTGCATGAGCCACACCGCCAGCATGGGACTGGGTGCCTCCGGCATGTGATCGTCACGTGACTGTGCTGGCGGCGGGGAATAGGCAGGGCGGGGCAGAAGAAGAGCACTAAAGACTCTTAATGACCTCAGAAAACATGGCCGTTTTGGTTTGACCCATCCACCCCCGACTGGCTGTCAACGCGCCCGACCTGAACAAGACTCAACCTACTGCCAAAATGCACTCTCGAACCGCTCCGTACAAACTACGAAGAGACTCGCAACGTTTTTTTTCTTTTTTTAAATACGTGGATACGCTTGAAAAAGAGATATTGAGGGAAGAAAGGAAGAAAAAAAAAAAAAGAAGTGTGCTGCAATAAAGAAGCCGTCAACGGGGCGTGTTTTTGAATTTTTTTACAGTGTTCATTTGTGTGAGAAAAGGAAAAAAAAAAGAACTTTATT
The DNA here is from genome assembly GCF_009769545.1 of Cyclopterus lumpus. Taxonomy (NCBI): domain Eukaryota; kingdom Metazoa; phylum Chordata; class Actinopteri; order Perciformes; family Cyclopteridae; genus Cyclopterus; species Cyclopterus lumpus. The sequence goes on along the minus strand of NC_046975.1, from coordinate 8,175,939 downwards.
CTTCAGTGTGACGCCTGCGCTGTGCCATTTCGATGGAGCTGTTGACGTTCGTCTGCGTGTGCAATACCTTCAACTCCACTGCTGACCTTGTACTACCTAGATGCTTTCTGATGTCTTTGCACAGATGTGGCAGAGGAGGACAAAGACTGCTGCGATGGTGCGATATTGTTTTGGGACACTCCCGCTCTCGTTCGCTCACATTTACGCGCCATTTCTTTTGGAAGGACCAAGTGCTCTGTGTAGCATAGCCAGTTTTTATGATATAGTATATGATTGACACTGAGGTTACAGCGCAGAGAGCTGTGTCAAAAGTAGTTTGATTTGATTTATCCTCAGCTGAAGGTCAGCGCCGGTTAAATCCGCGGCTGACCAGGCGACAAAAAAAACGTGCATTGCTGCTACACCTCATTCAACACGTCATGCCTTGTCTTTGTGCCATAGGACCATTCTCACAGATACACTACACACGTGTTGCTGCTGGGTCACTTGTTTGACAAGCAGGTAGATGAAGAGTTTGACTATTCAATGATCAGAAAAACAGATTCAGAAAGGAGAATGAAGGCGATAGAATAGAGCAAACACACAGATGCATTGTTCTGTGGCTACGGACTGAGTGACCTTACACTGTATTCTACTGTTGTGACATTCATAGCATATCCATTGATATACTAGGGGGTCTATTTGCAACACGCGTTCAAGAAGAAAGATTGACAAATTCAGATATAACCTGGAGAAGATATTGCTCTAACTATTGTTGGATGGTTTGCTGCGTAGTCCACTCCCTCCTGTGATGTATTTTCAGAAAATTCCACCTGAAAACATTTCAATACTCGCAACTCAAAAGGACTATTGGTGATGTACTTTGCATTTCTTGGCCCGTTTTGTCAGTTAGTGGATTTATTTTATATTCCCTTGGGTGACTGACCAACATTGACAACAGCAGAAAACAGACTTTAGGTCATGTTGTGATTTAGAAGGAAAGGACAGACAAAGAATGAGGCTGGCAGGATTTTATATATATATATTTCTCATTGTCAGAAACCCCCACAGAAAGGACATGACAACAATGCGTTGGTTATCATGTCCTTTCTGTGAAGCAACACTGAACCTGACCGTGCATTTCCTAATAAATATATAATATTTTGAGGGTATTTAATACTTTCTTAGCTCCCTACTCACCCCTAAGCCTATTGATTCCGACAGAAGACATACATAATTATTTAAAAGCAGTTCCTAATGACATAGTTTGATTTTAGAAATATGCTCAGTATTTTTCTAAAACAACTGGGCACTGTAGTTTTAAGAAAATGTTGCTTTAACAGAAGTATATAATGCATGTGTTGGGGACCCTAATCCTTCTCCTTTAAACTCATCAGTCTCCCAGGTGAAAACTGTCAAAGGGACACGGTGAGAGTTTTGCTCTATGCATCGCAGTAAAGGTGCGTTCTACGTCCTCATGCAGCACCGGTTCCTCTCACCTCTCACTTTCCCTCTCTCCACCTGCACAAATGTTCCCCTGCAGAGAGAGTACAGCCGTTTGACCACCTGTGTGAACAGAAATCACGTGGAGAAGGGGAAATCATCAGCTTAAGTCCACGCAGATGAAGAAAAAAGGGCCAATTGCTGTAATTCATCACAACACAAGTCCTGAAATGCACTGAACATCACCATCATCATCATCATCATCATCATCATCATCACAGTGTCCAAAGGTGTGAATTTATTTTGAGGTGACTTGAAGGTCGTTGCTTGAAATGGGATTTCCAGAGCCGCCGCATGCCAGAGGTCATCTTTAGATTACGTAGCGCACAGTCTCGTTGACCTCGGGTTCACAGCGGAGGCCAAGCGTCTTTACAAAGGCTGCACTCATCCCCGGCTTCCGCAGCTGGCTGTGTATGATTTCTCTTGTCTTCTTGAGTTCCTGCTTTGAAGAATATGGTACCAAATCTGATATATGACCTCCCTGTTTCTCTACGTCGTCATATGCGCGAGACAAATTGGCAGTCAGAGTTTACTGAAATCATACATATGTCCACCTGTCGTGTATATAAAAGGCTTCTCTCTTCCCATAGTGAAAATATGTGTTCCGCTCCCCCATCATGCCTCAGTGTACCTGAATTAGTTACCTACCGCGTGAGTACTTTTCCTTTCCTCCCTTCATCTATGCGTCTTGTTTTGCTGATGTTGTATTAATTAGAACACGGCACAGCACTCTTCAGTGAAGGCTTTGCCTTCAGACAGATGTTTTATATGCCATAACGGATTTGTACAAAAGAAAAAAAAGAGGACAAAAAAAGACACTCAATGTTTGTATTATAAAGGAGAGTTGGGGTGTGTTACACTTTGAAGAGTGTCAAAAAATGAAACACTCGCACACTGATGTTGAATAATCTGTAGACGCTAATGTTGTTTAAAGACAGTTTGGAGTTTATTTCATTTTAATTTTGTTTTTGCAGTTTCAAAAAGGATTTCCTGTTGGTGTTTTTTAAGTGCTTGAGATTTGCAGAATATACTTTTGAGTATTTCTTTGTCGTTTTCCTTTTTCACAGTATTTTACTACTGGAATCGAATCACCAGTATGTTCAACGGAAACATCATTAATGTTGTTTTTTTAGACTATGGAAAGGGTGTTACTGAGTTTTAAAATTAAAACAATGGTCAATAATAATTAAAAAAAAAAGTAAATGAATACATTTATTAGGATTCAGTCTTTTGAGAAATAATCTTTTGTTTTTTCTAACCAAAGTGTCCTGGAAGGAAGTCATCATGCTTTTGTAACAGAATAAAGATATAAACTATTTTTTTTGTTCAGTTTTATTTCCACAGGAGTCACATATCTCGCTCCGGCGTATGGGAAATGACTTTCCATAAGAAGAAAAACGCTGCCTGGGCCAGAGAGGAGTGCAGTGATCCAAGAATAATCTGTCTTGTTTATTTTACCAGGATTGAGATTAGAAATCTTTTTTTATACCTGGCCAAGATAGCAGCCATACAAAATAAACATGTAACATATACATTACAACATAATATACACACAATCACAATAAAACAGCTGTTTAATGCGTCTCAAGAAATACAACCACATGCCTCCATCACCACATTCTTTATCATGCACTTAAATTCACCACTGTTTTGTTGTTTTGCATGAACAAAACATTTGAAAAGCCGCATTGCATGACAATCATAAAGAACCAACTTGTGTGGACTTCAAGTGGTCAGACAGACGACATTTAATTCAGGAGCACCTTCACATGCGTTCCACTCAAGACTAAATTGCATCCGTATGTAAACATAATTTGCATAAAAGCAGGTTGATAGACCGGCACGGTCGATATAACGACCAGAAGAAAACAGAGCGGAACCAAAGATTATTTTTATTATCATTATTATTACCCAATATGTTTCTGCCCTTCTTTCTTTTAGCAATGCATTCTGTAGAGAGAGAGAAAGAGGAGGATGGCATGCAGCAAATGTGTGAACACCTCGTCTTGCAGATTCCTGTGGATGCGTTTTTAATGTGCATGTCCACCTCAAAATAGGAATATCCTACTTCACTTTCCATTGACATTGTTTTTGTCCCTGTACATGAAACCAACCAATTGCATTTTGTGCCTATTTCACGACCTGCCGTGACTCTGGGCCGACTTAAGCTTTTTTTCTCCGACCAACATGAACTTCTTCATAATGCGCTCCCTCCAATGCCCCCATCAGGCAAGAGTTAACTTTACCTAAATTAATTCCTTTTTTGCCTCTTTGAAGCAGTGCAACAATACACTGATATATGATTACATTTGATTTGTCAAACCAGTCACCTTGCAGTCATTTAGACTCAATATTTGCTTATTTAAGCTAGTTTTTTGGTCCCCAACAACTTCCTGGTGGGAAATGTGTCTCTTTAACTGCTAACAGCTGCCTACTTTGTCTAAAAATAACAGTGAAAACAACTTTGGAGTCTGGAAAACCAAAAAATCAACGAGCTGAAAGGCACTCTGTGGGGAACTGGAGAATCAGGTGATCACTGTCTGTGGGTTGGTGACTACGTGAGGCCCCAACAAAATAGTCTGCTTTAATGGACACTTGTTGTTTCTTCCCCGACAATGAAACACCTCTTCACCATTTTTAAAATAAACCTCTTTGTCGTCGTGCCTTTACATCACTCGTCTGGGGCGCATTAATTCCCTTAATTCAGTGGGGCAAATCATTTGGGATAGCCCATTATGTAGATGTGGATCATATGTGCAGCATTAATGGCGTCTCGGCGCTGTCCTCATCACTCAAGGAACAGCTAGCTCAACACCGCAGGGAGTGAGGATAATGACTTCCCCCTGAAGGGAATTTAAGCTCAGAGCCTCCAGGTGGAGGTGGGGCTTTCTGTATTTTTTAGGGCAGTGTTTTTCTTTGTAATTGTACTCCAAACTCAGTGTACGTTGGTGCATATTTAGAACGTAGTTCAAAGTCAAAGGAATGTAACCGTGACAATTTGGGCCCCGTTATATCGATGGCCATTTTGAGTCCAAAACAAAACTTGCTAACAAAACCGCACCTCTGCAAAGTGAATCCAGTCTTCAACTCGCTCTTCGTGAACATCTTTTTTCGTGCCTTTTTTTTAATATCAATTCACCAGAATGTTATTACTCAGCACACAAACTGACATATCAAGGAAGCTGTAGCGTTTGTAGACAAATTCTCAGCGTACCTGAAACTCTGCTTGATGACTGAATCATTAGGTCGTTATGTTATTTATTTTCTTACCGTGATTGCATTCTGCTTTGGAAATTGCATCTGTGTGCAGAAGGGTTCAAACAAAACGTACATTGCTGGGGAAGAAACATGCAACAAGCGAAAGTCATTTCTCATATTGTTCTGCCTGGAAGAGGGAATTATTGTGATGAAGATACAAATATAGAACGTGCCTTTGTGTGGCATATTGCTTAATGTATGAGTGTGTGTGGTATAGAGATTGCAGGGTGTCATGCTGTGTCACACCCCGTGATTAGTGACATCACCGACCGGAAAGGCCCCGCTCACTCTCACTATGACAACCCAAGACCTACTGTATAATTATCATCTCTATCATTTCTCTTTTGCAAGCTCGGTGCTTCCGCAGCATTTTTGTATTTTTTTGTTCCCTCACTCTGAAGATTCTCGTTCATGATTTAGAAAAAAAGGTGCTTGACGAGAGAGTTGTCATACACTTACTTTAAATGTGACTTATTCATAACACATCAGACATATAGTGCTGTCCTCACGACATGTCTTGATTTTAATTTCCTGGGGACTGCCCACTGGATTTCAGGAGCCATTGGCGCTCTGAGCGAGCCCCTCAGATGGAATTGAACGTGGGAAAATGAAACCACGTCCCCAGGTTTGACGTAATCAGTCCTTATCTCAAATTAAATCTCAAGGCGTCACCTGTCCTGTCCTTTAGGAGTGTAACGTCTTCAGTATTACAATTAAAAAGAGACGCCTTCACCTGTGAAGTGATGAGGATGCTCAGAAACACCTGCAGGTGCACTGATGATGGTGAAGGCAGCAGACAGAGTGCGCAGGAGAAGAGACTTTGATGCGAAAACAGAGATGCAAACCAAGAGGCGGAAAGCACAAAGAGAGATCTTGTTCCAGTTTTGAGAGAGTCAACATAAGTAATTGTTAATTGTGTCCAGGTGCAGATCGCTCACACACACCCTCTGTCTCTCCTTGATGAGCAGCAGCATCATACAGTGGACGCACACACACACACACACACACACACACACTTACACTAGTAATAGGCAGATTCACTGATTTCCTAACAGGGACAGTTGATGAGCAAATGGGACAGTTTCTAATAGACCAAGAAAAAACAAGACAAGAGCGGGCTTTTAGTTTCTAACGACGGCTTTAATGACACGAGCAGATTAGATCAGCTGTAGCTGGCGAGCTAATTAAGCTAACGTTAGCTAGATGAGTTGGTAATAAATCCGGCTGACGAATCTCTTGGCTACGTACCTACATGAAACCCGTGCTAGAAGACAAAATGATTCATGTATGTATGATTCATATCATAGCGCAGAGAGCTAGCGTTAGTTCTAAATTATGGCCTGATATGAACAAATTTAATGATGTCATTCTTACGTAACTGATTGCTTAACTTACATAGCCCACTAGGGCAAGCAGACCAGAGGTTAACACTTTATTGTTGGAATCTTCTAACATGTTAACATTATCAGAGAAAAGGCTTTGGGGACTAGAGACAAATGTAGGCTAATCCTGTCTCAGATAAAAACGGTATGCTGGTTTTGCTGGATTGTAAACTTGCCACTTGTGGATCTGATATTATGGGGTATTCCAATGTTTGAATGTGTTATGTAACCTGTGACCCAATTTAGCTCAGTTACATGACTTGCTCACATGTGTAGCTTACATTAGAGCAGATAAACACACAGCTTGATGATTTGTCTTGTTTTTTGGGGATTAGACAGGCTTAAAAGACATCATCACTCTCCGAATTATTTCTCCATGGACTATTACTCAGACGTGACACAGACTTTAGTGCATGGACAAATCCAGAGCCTGACAGGTCGGCTGTGCCTAGTTACTCTTGCTAAACTGTGATTGGACCATTGCTGCTGCACGGACGCTCAATTTCACCAGTAGGCATGCTTTCTTTTTCTTTTCTTTCTTTTTTTTTAACAAAGTGGTACCTCTATAAGATAATACAACAACACTTTTTTTCATTTTTAGTAGATAAGTAGATACCTGGGTCTGTGATTTTATGTTTTTATTTAATGCCCCAGTCAACTTCAACGTCAACACCCAATGAGTTTGCTATTCCATGAACCTTTGACCTTGTAGATGTGATCCAATGGCTGTGTGTGTAAACAGCTGCCAGAGTTTGTGAGGGTATTTTTAATAGGTCGTAATTCTGGTTGATTTGACTTTGGTTGATTGTTTGCGTGCGCCACACGGTGGTGCTGGCTATTGATTTTTGCTGTTCATTAATACCTTTATGAAGAGAGGAGGTCTAACTGTGTTGCAGTGTCTCCTGGCATGTTGGACATATGTTTCCAAATAGTGGAGGAAAGGAAATCAATAGTGGGGAAGATGCTGCTGCCAGCTCTTGTTGGGAGGGGGACGGGGTAAAGTCTTGCAGTCATCAGGGAGGCGCTCGCTCCTCTTTGGAACCGCTTAAGTAAACGGCCTCAGTCCGTAGCAAAAGGGTCACACATACCCTCATGGAGGTTGACTCTTCCTCATTACTTTTATCTTGGAAGTCACTTGGAATTCAACTGTCTCTCTTTCTGTCTTCTCTGGTCCCCGTTCCCTCCATGTGTGCTGCATACACCCACAATCGGCTGTAGGCAGTTTAGCTGCACACATTTCTGCGTGGGAGTTTTTCTTCCCGCACGTATACATGAGCAAAGACATAGACTCAGAAATGGACATGGGCGCACATAAGCCCGAGCACACACACTCTCTCCGCCCACGGACATGCTGCAAGACTGAGTTCAATGGCGTGTGGCACCTCTCGTCTCTCATCCATCCAGCCCTCAGGCCGTTTCTCTCAGTCTGCGAGACTGCTGTACTCACAGCAGCATGAGATCTGAATGCAGTATCTAACGGAAATTGCCTCAGGACCGTCTTGACACATATACACACATTCTTCTTTCACTGGCCCAAGACTGTTCTGTGGCCTAATCAGTCACCTGACTTCAGGCTGACTGAACGCACGTTTTTCACGCGCTACAGACCAGACCGCAGTCCTTAAATGTTACATACTGGCTTTAAGTTGTGTATTCCAGTCCCCTATGAGTGAAGGGTATGGATAAAAATAAAGAGCTACACTGTTCATCTGATATGGATTTAAAAAGCTTATTAAATCAAGTTAAAAGTCTCTCGAACGATAACATCATTTTAATTTGTTCAATTCAAATGCACTGTGCTGCAGTACAGGGCCAACAATACAACAAAAAGGAGTCCATTTCTGTCCTCAATGAACAGGTTGATAGACACGGACACTATACTGGCCTGCGGCAGGATACTAAATGAAACATTGCTTTAGCACTAACACACATCCAGGCTCACAGTTGGAAGCTTCACATATCCCATTAGCTGCTGATTTACACCTCATAATGTGCTCCTATTGCTCTGTAAATGAAAACGTATGAGGATATGATGAGTTATCATCCAGTTGGAGCGTTATGGGTCCTCCCACGTCCCTGTGGTGTTGAGGGTCACCCAGCGACCCGCTGAAAGAGACAGTCAATCACGAGACACAGCCTGGTAGTCCGATGCTCTCGAGATTAACTGTCCCCGTTTGAAATATGTGCGTTCCCATTGTTGGGGGAACAGAAACGTTGCCCCGCTGCCAGACCTCGTGAAGTTAAGGGAAAGCCGGCGCCCTGAACCCAACTTCTCTTCCTCTGTTTGCCATCTGTCCATCTCGGTGGACGGATGCAGGCGACGGCCTTGAGGGGAAGATGGATGGGGCTAGTAAACGGCCGCTGGATACAGAAAGAACCGTAGAGCGAGGGAGGGAGAGATGTATGGCAGCTCACATTGCCCCTGACAGAATGACAGATGAGGGGATTATGGAGCAGGGCTTCTTTCCACAGTGATCAAAGTTGGGGAGGCTCCCTGCACAACCCAGGTAGACTCCCAGCCAATCACTCTGGTGGATAGGGTCAAAATCCAAGCAGCAGGAAATACCCTGCATTACGATGTAAGATTTCACTCAATAGGCCAGAATTCCCAACTGAAATCTCTTTACTGCAAAGCTATGCTTCAGCTATCATTTCAATTGTTTTTGAGACATGTTCCATTCTACCAGTGCATGGTGGTGTATTTGCTGGGAGCTCTGAGTGGGCAATCACTCTTTAAGCGGACAGTGTTGTTGTTGTTTTCGATGCCAGAGTTCACTTGAAAGACACTCATATCACTATAGAAACATTCTTAACTCTAGATTTCAGCCCTCTCCTTCAATACCCAATGCATATTTAGTAGGCACACAAATCAAATTTTCCAAGACGGTCACTTTACCTAAAATGCCTCACTGCAGTATTGACGCATTCGGACTAACGCATTCATCTGCAGTGGTGTGCGAGTGTCCGGAGGGGAGCTCGCATAGATGCCTGAGTGCATGTGCAGGTGTTTGTGCATCAGTGTGAGAAGCAGGTGTGATTGTGAGTTTTTGGTAAACACACGGTGTAAAGTAAACCCTGAATAATGGATTCAACCCCAGTAAGAGTAATCAGTGAACCCTGAGCTCAGCCTATTGAAGTTTAATAACATTCTGAATGTCAGAACACATGACAGCAGAAAAAACATAATCCCTTCTCCCTGGAGAGAGAGAGGCCACAAACGAACTCGCCCCCTCTCTTTCTATCCTTCTCCCACCTCTCTACCTTGCTCTCGGTCGCAAACTGTACACACACACACACGCACACACGCACACATCAACACTGGTAAAGCCTTTCAGATTAGCTGGTGTGATTTAAACAGCATTTAGAGAGTAAATAAGCGAGAGTTCCAGTTGAGTTCACATATCCCGATCCTCTGCAGGGGTGGAAAGTAACGCCCTCTGTGGCATCTTTGTGTTTTGGGCGGTGTGTGACTGTGTGGCCTGTATCAATGTTAAACACCTTTCCTCTGTGGAATCACGACTTGTTTATAACAGAAACCATGAAATCCCTGTCGGGTTTCTGCTCAGGTTTTAAGGACTTAAGCTGTATGCTAACACAGGTCAGCAATATTAACGAGAAATCATAATTCTATACGTGCGGGTACAAGGTGAGATCAGATGTTACACGTCTAGATCGTTCACTCCCTCACACACACACACACAGACACACACACATACACACACACACACAAAGGTAATCACTGAATAATATTCACACACTTAATCCTACACAAGCTCTTCACATAAAGCGGTGACGTGTTTTTTTTTAGGATTTGGGATTATTAATAATTAATTAAGCATTTTGTTGTTGTTGTTTTTTCCATTCATGCTCGCACAGGAGTACAGCATCACTCTCCAACCCAATTTGACTCTGTTACCATGCAGCAAAAGACATCCTCATCATTTTCCTTTTTCCTTTGTTTCACTCCGAATCCACGCTGCTGTCTGAGAAACAAATCAGCGTTTATAATTCATGGGCCGTGTATCATTCCAACATGAGAGATGTGACAAGTTGAGTCGGCTCCAACTGCGTTCCTCTCATTCTGCTCATCTAATTTTTATATCGAATTATGGTCAAGATAAACTTGCTTGTAACAACGGCGCCGGTGTGCGTCCCGATCACACTCAGACTCAGAAATGATTGAGATGCATCTGAGCGGTTGGGTCGTATGTCAGAATGGAGCAAAATGTCAGCAGTCCTAGTTCCCAAAATCAAATGACAGAAACATTTGAAAGAAAAAAACTAATAATCCGGCTAAGAGTCGGCAGTCAGGAGTCAGCCGGCAGTCAATAAATGGCAATATAATACAGGCAAAAAGATGTGAGTCACCGCAAGAGATCCTTGAGCATGCAGCCGTAACAAGGCACCCAAAAATATTATGCAGTTTGTTGCAGCAGAATGCAGATCGGCCGTGGACAGACGCAGAGGTGCACCATCAGGTTCCAGCTTTACAGAGCGTCTGTCAGATCATTGCTTTGGTTTTTACTTCCCGCAACTTTAGTGTTTTCGCTTAATTGATCGCTCTCATTGACCTCATTTACTGGATCACTCAGCGCTGGATTCAGCTAAGAAGCGTTCGTGAACCCACTCGACACTAAACCGGTTGGTCCGAATGGCAGAAAGAGCACGTTAGTCGACAAGCTACCGAACACAGTGGACATGGTGACGCATTTAGTAGCGGAAGAGATAGATGTCTTTCTCAGGTGTTGATGGAGACCAAAACCGAGCTGGAGGAGAGTGAATATTGGACTTTCATCAGGTGGCAAAAACACAACTACAAATCATGCTAACGTTGTTTCGTATTCGCCGGACTTGTAAATAATCAAAAGAAATCGATATCACTTTTGCTTTTACAGCTTGTTTCTGCTGCCAAAAAAAAACACTTAATGCTAGTTGGATGCCGTGCGTGTCCCTTGAGCTAAATCAGAAGCTGATATCCCCCAGCGGAGGAATAAAGTGCACAGCCAAGTATATGTCCACCGCCACTGTGTCACAGTCTAAGCGTATCACAAGTCTGAATGTCACATTAACATGTGACATTTACAGGCAACCGATATTGATAAGCGCCATGATATTCTTCCAACTGACACTGGTGATTTCCATAATGAAATGCCAGAAGCTGATTGTTGACATTAAATGGGGAACATGTAAATAAAGTTGCACAGGAGGACAGGAGACAGGACCACTGAAATCATGGCGGCTAATGATGCTGCTGTATTTGAATGCCTCATTAGCATGAGTTTGCATTAATCCAGTCCTTGAATGCCTCTTTATCTCTCTCCATCTCATCCTCTCTCTCTCTCTCGCTGACTGTGCCCCCTCGCTCTCTCGCATCTGTCTCATCTTCTCCCCACACCACCCCCATCTTCACGACTCCTCACTGTCCCCCTGTCTAATCTGTAAAACCGCACATTTGGCTCGGTACAAAGTGATGAGAGGAAATGTCACATTCCACTGCAAGCAGAAGACCATCACGCTGGAATGTCAATTGGCAGACACTTGTCGGGGTGGAGGGATGGAGAGATGGAGGGATGGAGGGATGAATGGGCGAAGGAGCGGGGGATGACAGGGGCGGCCCTGTTCCATTGTGCGGTTTTTAAAGACATGGCGTTTTTTGATGATTATTCTAATCCCACCGAGGACCTCTCAGCCCGAACTCAGTGCCTTATCTCCCCTCCGCAGTCATTCTCTCATTAAAACACAATCACAGGCCACCAACTCTAATAAATCTTCAACTTCCTCTTTGAAAGAGGGATGAGGGAGGGTGGTGGTGGAAAATGCAGATTACCGTAGGTCTGTCTGCCAGTCCCGACATGGGGAACAGGAATGCTGTTTCTAATCAGTCCTAGCGGCAAAAGGCCATTTAAAAATCATTGGATTTGGAGATTTTATTTTATTTTTTAATCCTTGTCGAAAAAAGGTCACTCTTTAATAAAGGCAATGGGGATTAAAGAGTGTCAAGTGGGATTTAGGCTGTATGCACCTTGATTGTTTTTGGTTGCCTTGAAGAAGTGACTTGGAACACATTTCTGAAGTCACTGCTCTTGGGGCAAGTTGTCCAAAGTTCAAATCAAGCCAACCACTGGCCGGCAGCCTGCAATCCTTTTTGACAACCATATCCCACCTTCTCTCGCTGTGACCCACACACACACACACACACACACACACACACACTCCAGACAGGATTTTAAACCCTCTTTAATCTTGAGCTCAAGTGAATATTTCCACCCCTGCAGCTTGGCTTAAATGCAAACGTGGTGCAGTGAAGTGGGCCAGTTTGTTGCTTCCCTTCCACCTTTATGGGATATCGTATGTGTGTATGTACGAGGACTAGACAATAAAGAAAATGTACCAACATCCTGGATCTCTAACGGATCTAAATTTACTCTCATGGCATTTCAGTCTTTTGCCCATGACATTAACCAGAGAATAGCTCAACCAATCAGTCAAGAAGTCTAATCTATAACTGCTCAAATTGGGATTTATCCAGAAAGAAATGTCACGTATTACTGTAAAAAGATACTTGCTGTGAGATCTATTGTCTCTGAGATTAATGCAGAAGCACAAGAAGCATTCAGATCTAAGTTAAGTAACTCAAAATGTCCATATTGTAGAAGTAGAGTAATCATAAACTGTGCCTGGATGTGGTCCCAGTGTGGCACATCAAACTAATATACAAAGTTTTGCTCAGAGTTGTAAAGTATTGGCCAAAAGAAAACATGCTAAACAAAACTATTGTTCCTGAGCTGTGAAGATTATGCAAATGTTACTAATGATTCAGCATAACTGCAGTAACGAGCTCTTCTTGTGTTGTCTCCGCTGATGAAAGTGATGGGAGTAAGAGATATTACTAAAACATCTGGAGTTCAGACAACATCTGCTTCTTTAGAGCTTTGAACACTGCTGATGTGGAGCTTGTTTCTCACTGATATTCGACCTCCGCAATGCAGCAGCCCATTTTGTAACATTTTCCACTGGCTTTTATTACCTTCGCCCCCTCCAGCCCTTTTCTCCTCCTCCTCCTCCTCCTGAAATCAACAAGGCCACTAATCACCATCCCACAATTATATCTGACAGAACATTGCAAATCAATAAAGACTGCCTGCCCTTTACAAAATGCTGATGATCTAAGTGTGGATCTCTGAGAGATCATTTTGTACTTCACCATCTGTAACTTTGGAGTGATATCCTTCTCCAGTCCAGGTCCTCTACACATCCTCCTTTAAGGAGGTGAGCCACTTTGGGTTTAATCCCTTAATATAAACTATGAGTGAGATCTTGCAAAGTTATTGTTTCTAAAAGTCATTTTGCTTTATCCCTCAGGCCACAGTCCCAGTTCGAGTGTCGGAGATTCACCACTGTGCACTTTGCATCCAGACACAGCTTAGAGATGTAAGGAGAGGAATTTATGGAAATAATATGCATTAAAAAAGATGAGAGAGGAGTCAAAGTCAGAGCAGGCAGCTGTCATTGGTAGTGATTCAGAGGTCTATGAGGCCTCTCACTTTGTTCCTAAATTATTCATGCAATCTGTCAATGCTGCCGTTGAGGCAGACTCCTCTCCCCATGTGTTCAATGATGACAGAAATCCTGCGCCATGTTCACTGCTATCTCCTGCAAATCCCTCACAGGAGGAGCTCACACCGCACTCACAAAGCTCCAGCACATCTTGTTGTGTGTGAGTGTACATGTGAGAATGTATACTTCCACTCAGATGATATTATATGTCTATATATGGCTCCAATGTTTGTAATCCTATAGTTTTAGAATCATGTTTGCATCTTTTTTATGCACTTTAAAGTCTGTGAGTGTCTCTGTAAGTGTTCCCTCATGCAAAACAGATACCATACACACATTTGCAAATGAATATTCCGACACAAATGTGCACACGCGCACACGCACGCTCACAAACTCACACACACACACACACACACACACTCTCTCTCTCTCACACCCACACCACGCTTACAACCACACAGTGGGTGCTTCCTCTTTCTCTCTCATTCCAGTGAGAAGTAGCTTTGCTGCAGTTTCTCTTCTCTTTGTGGGGACTATAAAAGACAAGATATTCTCAGATGTTTGAAAGCATTTATTATTGAAACTCTCCCTCAAAAAAGTTAATTATAGGAACTTTATCCTGTAGTCTGGCTGTTTGTCTTTTCTATATATATCTAAATATACGTATATATAGAAAAGTGCCCTGTGGTCACATGTGAGGACGTGTGGGCCTAATAAAGTCTCTCCGGCCCTCTGACTTTGTGCCCAGTGTGTTTTCGAGCGGGACCACGCAGCTCAAACTGGGACAGATACGACTTTGCGTCATGGAGATCCAGGTCCCTGTCACTCAGCATTAGGATGGCTTGGTCTCATCTATCAACGCCATTTCTTTAAATCGTTTTTTTGTTTGTTTTCTTGTTTAAAAACGTTACATACACAAACTTAGTAAAGTGTTGTTTTGCTTCACATTGAATGGGGCATTTTTTTTATTATTCCAAACAACAATTGATAAATGAGTCTTCTTGTGAGCACTAAGTGCCTGTTTATGAAATGGGAGCCCTGTTTGTTTCTGTGGATGCTGATGTCAAGAGGATATAAGCTGAATGTGCACGCTTGCCTGCGCACACTGATGGATATATGCAGATGTGGAGACAGACAGTAATAATGTATTTGCACGTACTCACACACACCATTGAATATTGTCCCTGAGTACACAGGACGTCTAGGTCCAACAGAGATCTAATTAAGAAATGCCCGGTGAGCAGATTATTAATGTGCAGACCGCCTTGGTTACCATTATCCATGACAACCAGACATCGAAATCTGAGAAAGTTCCTGTGCTCGGTGATGCTGAGCCGCTTCAAATCAAAGCAGTTGTTCACTGGGCTGGTGGTGTCTATCGTTCATGTTTCAGGCAGGAAGAAAACACTTATTTTCTGTCTTGACTTAAAAGTTGAACCGTAAATATGATCTCATGCACGCACTGGGGCGGATTTTTGATTTCCAAGGTATCTAGTAATCATTTTGGGATGGTATCTATTTGATTTGGTGAAACCAAATTATATTGGACAATTCAGACCGACACTATTTGTGCATTAATACCTGGTCACTGTAGCGTTTGCATTGCACTGGGTCTCAAGGATAAAACGAGACCTTTGCTAAATATAATGTTGGAAAAGGCTGTGATGATGATCTCCTTCATAATTAAGCAGAATAACTGACCAGTCTGTATGTGTAGAGGTTTGGATGGCTATCGTGTAGCGGCACGGTGACAGGTAATGAAGGGAGGTATCTCTCTGGGACGGCGGAATTATCAACACATCAGTCTTCCATAAAGTCCGTCTCACATCTGATCGTGTGGTCAATAATGGCCGACAGGCGTCACACGTGCTCTCCGATCTGAAACAAATCAGAAGAGTCACACTGCTCTCTCGCTGCGTTTCCATGTTTTCCGGGCCCAAACCAACTAATCAGGTATTAGTAAAACATGATTTCTTCCGACAAGGTATTTTTATTAGTCGAATCCACAAGAGCAAAAATAAAATACTCATTTGGTGTGATGGGAGGGTACTTGGCTGCACTTAAGGGAGCCAAATTGTGCGTACCATTCTCTATATTTTCATTGTTAGTCCATACATTTAGTCTGAACCCACCACCAGAGACACTTAAGTTCATTTAATCAATTCGACTTGAATGTGAGAATGTATCTTTTGATAAAAGAACATTCTTGTCAATTAACATGAACATAATTACGTACATACACAAAATAATATTTGTCTAAAGGGACCTGTCTAAAATGTCCACAGTGGAACCAATATTCTTCTGTTACAGTGAGGAAGTGTAATTAGTGTGTTGTTGTTTTGGATGATGTTTTGATGAGATACAGGCACAAGCATTATGAATATGTAGCGGGGCTTTTAAGCCAACATATGTGCCAGCATCGCAGGTAGAAATGGAGGAAATGCCATTGGAATGCAGATCGTAATGATATATTGCAAGGACATAACAACCATTCGATAAGTGCTATTGAAGCATGCTGGGAACACGATACAAGGCCAACTCAGAGCTTTGGTTGGGTTGTTAAGAAGAAGGCTGGTGAATCGGGTACATATTCCTCCTTGGTTATTGACACAGCCAAAAATTGATCTCGGCCTCCTTGAACTGATAAGAGATGAACGTTGGGGAAATTGTAAGATCTTGAAGTCATACATCAAAAGGAATTACTATTTACATATGTATGCAGACGGCTCTAAATACCCTAATCCCAGAATTCAATGTTGAGTGAGGGAAGAGACTCGATGATTTCTCTGCGTTAGCACGTGAGTTGATGGCCATAGTTATTGCCTGACAACGATTAGAGGACATCGGGCCAGAGAGAGGGATAATTGCATCAGATTCATGTGCAGTATTAATGAGTTTGAAATGTTGCCACTCCAGTAGAGATGAGTTATTGTAGGAAATACTACCATCACTATTCAGAATTCATCAAATGCGGCTCTCTGTTTATTTTGTGTGAGTGCCTGCCCACGTTGGAGTGAGAAGGCGGATAACAAAAAGGGCTTTGAAGAATGGGAGAAAATAACATTATTGTAAATATAAGTAAGTCAGAAGCTAAAGGGGTGATTAAGAGACAAATCAAAAAGATATGGCGGAACAGATGGAACAAAGGGATTAAAGGAAGATCTTTTCTTTTAAACCCTTGGTTTGAGAAATAAAGTTAAGAAATAAAGTTGAGAAATAAAGTGCTCTGGTGAAAGTAAAAAAAAATGTTTAAAAAAAAGATACAAACTTCAATTAATTCTTCTTGAGACAAGGTCCAATTGAACCATGGCAGCACAGCTCAGCCGTAAATATAACATAAATATTAACTTTTAACAATGAAATAGTATGAAAGGCAGGTAGTAATTGGGCTCCATGGTTTGGGTCACAGCTGTTGATGAACTGGTTCCAGACCAGAAATGGTGGAGATTCACCTGACTGAGGATCTGGACCAAATAGGGAAATGGAGAGTATTAAAACTGGACTAAGGAATGGTCATACTGGTCTCAACAGTTCCCTCGATGTTACTGGAGAGCACAACAATGGAGAGTGTGAATTCTGTGAAGAAGAAGAAACTGTGGAACGTGTTTTATTGTTCTGTCAGAAACACAATTCAGTGAGAGAAGTTTTGAGAAATGGACTAAGAGAGATTGGAAGAGAGCAAAATATCATACGAAAGAAAAGTTCCAGAGACAAACGTTGGAAACTCCTTTGAGAGTATTTAAGATTAAAGGATCCTTAGTGGGGTCGCGGCAAAGCACCCGAAAGAAGAAGCTCATGCAGCCATCATTACGAGTTACGCTCTTCAGTGCTGTCACCACGGTGGATGATGTGTACATTACGCAGACTACAGCTATGTTCCAGAAGATTGAATGAAGTGGCGACTCAAGCTATTTAGCTGTGAGTTTAACCGTTTAGCCTTCTAGGTTACAGGAGGATGCCAGTTTGTGAGACTATTTGAGTTGGTTGGAGACCCTCTCACTTTCAGGCTCCTATGTAAGTCTGCTTGTTTCCACCGTGGCATGTCATCATGAACGAGCTCACATTTCCTACATTCTGAGCTGACATGATGTATGAAGGGTGAACAGTGTGGGAATGAGAGCAAGTTAAAGATAATTAATAAGATATACAATAAACGTCCCTCACTCTAACTGTTGAGTCCATTTTATCTCTGGACATTCTGTCCAATACACACTTAAGGTTATAGAGTAGGAACGGGAATGGGAGACAACACTTTATTTTTCAGACGGTAAAAGGTAAAAGGGGTCCAATGCTGTCACCCCACGTAAATTACGCCCTTTGGCTTCTGCCGGTTCTATTCACATCTCGCCTTATCTTCCAGACACACCTTCGCTTTGCCACAAACTTAAATCCCCAACTCCCACGAGGCGACGCACGCTGTGACTTGCCCCCGGGGAAATTATGACCACTAGGCGATGAGATGAAATGGACTGGACTGATATCGCTGTGTTTACTGAAACGTGCGTATTTGTCAGATTTGACTGGCCTCTGAATCACTCTGTCTTCTTATCTGGTTTTCCACCCTGAACGCCTTTCTCCCCACTTCTTCTGCATCCTCTCACTTCCTTCGTGGTCTTTATCGCGGCCATTTCCCTCCTCGATGTCTTGAAACTTGTAGATAGGATCGCCCACGCTGTTTTTCATTATTTACATGGTTGTATTCAAAAGTTTGCCCCCCCCTTATGTCTCCCAGCTTCTTGTCATCCTTTTTATTGAAGCAAACATATTTGCCTTCTCTACATTGTACTGAACTTCGGAAGACTGGCGCGAGTTGTTTTCTGACCGCCTCAAATGTAAAAATGCTCATTGTGACTCGTATTCTGTTGATTTAATTTAACCTTTTGATATATAGATTTTCTCTTTGAAACAGTAATCTTTATTTTAGGCCACTTGAAGGCAGTCATGTTTCTGGCCGCCTGATTGTCCAACAATAACCCTTCTTTTCTGTTTTTGGTCTCCATCAACTCCTGAGGGAAATACTT
Organism: Cyclopterus lumpus; assembly: GCF_009769545.1. NCBI lineage: Eukaryota > Metazoa > Chordata > Actinopteri > Perciformes > Cyclopteridae > Cyclopterus > Cyclopterus lumpus. The sequence continues at coordinate 8,157,239 of NC_046975.1, read as the reverse complement.
GACTCTTTATCTGCTCCTACAATGAGCTTTGATGTTGGATAAATAATCTCATTGTACGGCAGTCCAACATGTATATTTTCTCTATCCGCTTGTTCCAACTCTTCATTGAAATGGATGTGTTGCGCTACAGCTACACCCCCCCCCCCCCCAAACATTTTACAATTGGAAACTTGAGGTTTATGAAATTTAGCCCGGAGCAAACAGCTGGACTCAGACATGCATGAGTACACACCCCCGAACATGTATTGTTTGCACAAGGCAACTTCCAGATGGACACACACACTCTCTGTCCTTCAGTTGCATACATGTGCACAACACACAGCACTCACACGGTCCACTTCCCACCACCGTGCGTTAGCAGCCAGGTGTGCGTCTCAGCAGGGCGCCACTACGAATCAGTGAGCAAGTTGGGTGACATCTTGTCTCCTGCAGCGCCTCCTGTCCTTCGTCTCTCAGCAGGCGATCCCTATGTGCTTCATTTGTGTTTTGTATCACCCAGAAGGACCCTTTTCGTTCTCTAACCCACTATAGTCTGTACTATTGTTGCTTTCTGTGAAGTGGGGCAAAGTGTTATCTCATCTTTTTTTATTTATTTTGTAGGCGTTATAGTCATGCAACGTGGAAGGTCAAATTCTTCTCGTTCGCCTCACAAACGGCACGGATCATCAAGTGTCTTCTTTGGAAGGAGATCTTTCAGAAGAAGAAAGGAAGGCGCTTTGTTGGCAGCACAATGCTCGTGCCTGGGCTTTCTGTTTCTTCGTACGACTGTGTTGCTTTATATCTGAGCATTCGAGACGTGTCCCGTGGTGCCATCGGAGGCAGGTGGCCAACGTGTTTACCTTGGCTCTCAGAGGCACTGAGCTACTCATGGTGCATCATCGTGTTGACACTCAAGGGGATTATACAAAGAAAAAGTTTAACATCCTCAGACCCGCAGGAGCACGCAGGAGCACACACACGTTCCCACTATCTCCTTCTCCACTTCACTTCACTTTGATTCAACACACTTCATTGTCTTTCAAGCCGGGTAAGGTAAACTAAATTGCGTTTCACAAGTTCCCAATTGATAATCCTGCCCTTGTCAGGCTTGCTCTCTTTATTTGTTTTTTATCTCGTGACAACGGCATCTTGTAACGGCGATGAGGATCTCTGTGGCTCTCTTGCTGTTGTTCTACTGGAGCTTATATACCGCACGGACCAGCCTAATTTAGGGGAGACCCCAGCGAGTCGCTCCATGATTATGAGGGATCATAAACGCTTTTTTTTCAGGACTGAAACGTCAGGACTTAATCTCTCTCTGCTGCCCTTAATAATATTAATAAAGCATTTGATTTGTAAAGCACTTTTCATTGACTCTTACCCAACATAAACAAACACAATATGCTTCCTGTCCGTGTGTCCCTGCGAGGGAACTTCTAGTTCCCCCTTTCTCTGCACGTGAAGCACGCACGCACGCGCACAGCCCCGCCCCCACAAAGCGCCTGTCCTCCTCAGCGGAAGCCGATGGATCAATTTAGTAGAGAAAAGCTGCGGCATTCTTCAAATGTAACGTTAACGGGCTTTGATGTCGACGCTGAGCTGCATCACAGGAACCGTGCTGAAGCCACTGAAACGGGCCCCGCTGTGTTTCTTCTTCTCGTGCTCAGTTTGTGGCTCGCGCACCTACACTTACGTTCACTAATTGATGTTCCTTTCAGCTACGTCGGAACCAGCTACTTCCTTCCAGCTGGTGTCACGTGATTGGTTCTTCCTGTCGGCCAAACTCTCACTGTTGACCCCATTGGTGACACTAACATGGCCATGTTGAGCCTTTAAGTATCTGTTTTGAGATTCCTCCTTGTTTATGAAGTATGATTATCTGCCTCTCTGTACTATCCCTCCAGTTACATACTGCCCCCTTGTGGACGGTGTGTTGCATCGTGTTGTTTTCCAGTGTGGACAGGTTTGTTCACATTTAGTTTGTTATTGTGTCGTGGTGAAGATGTTTTAAAAATTATAACGCGTGACATAATTACAAGTCTGCATACACAGAGGGATGTGAAATTGAGTTGTTTCTATGCGTCAGAAAAATAATCATCTTTCCCATGTGTGTCACACGAGGGATCATAAACAGCACCAGTAAATAAATAGGTAACTTTCTTACAGTACAGTCAAGTTAATTATAATCATCCTATTGGATATTCGATGGGAATACCCATTCTATCAATTCTCATTTTAATTTCGAACCACAAGCGTAAAACCCAAGGCTCCTTTCACTTAACAGTTCTCGCAGTAATTATGACGTTTCATTGCCAGCGTGTCTCGCTATCAGCATGTGAGACACGTCTCCCTTCCATCAGCCCTCCTTTCTACCAATTTCGGTCATGCTGTGTGAATCGCAATAGATCCCGCCACTTCCACGTGGCTTATAATGCGGCCTTAGTGACCGAAACGTTGGTCGCATGGCGTTCACATCGCTCAGACACCAAACAGGGCACCTTATAAATGAAGGGAATGCAGAATTTGTTTTGAAAATCTTTATTTATAATAACATTTAAAAAGTCATCCAAGGGGCCAAGCGAATGAACAATAATACGATCGAGATAATTTACCGCCCTCGGCTTTGAGGTGGACTGAATACAAATGAAGAAATGAATCAGACAGAAGTTGCTTTAGTTTCAGTGTGTTTTAAACCTCTGAGTGATTTGAGCACCGAGTGGAGGGAATCACAACTCGTGTCCCCTCCAGTTCATGCTGTCCACGGACCAATCGGACCACACACACATGCTGCGAGCTGCAGCACATAGCAAGAACCCTTTCCCAAGTTCACAAGTGTAAGACGGGTTTCTCGCTGCCAAAAAGGGGTCACTTCTAATGCGTCGTGTCCTGCATTAGAGACCGGGGATTTGGTCCAAATTGTTTTAACTGTGTTGCAGGACATTTTCTGCCATAACCCAATTATACTGAGGACATGCAAAGTCACGACTGTGCTGAGACACATTGGTTTTCAAAGGTTTGCGTGGCAAATTAGACATCAAATGTGCCAATAGCTGGATCAAAAACATGTGGGCTACAATCATTTGTTGTTCAAATGTATTTTGCATTTTATCATGAAGTAAAATCGCACATTGGTGCAGAGATTAAATTCAGTTTCAAACAGTGTCAACAGAGTAAAAACCAACATGAGACCGATCGCTGGGTCTTCAATGAAAAGCGACATCACACACAAATATGCATGATTTGATAAAGAGAGAGATCAACAAAACACACAAAATGATTTCACTGTGCAAAAATATCTCCCTCTCCGATAAGAGGCCCAACAGGGGAGTGGAATTCACCCCAATGGCTGTGGGCTTGTCATGCGTTTATCACAAACGAGGCTGGTCGTTCAGGAAAATTCTATAAGAATCTCGATCCCTTTTTATTCGTGAGCGAGCTTTATTTAATCATGTCATGTAGCAGCAAGAAACTGATCTTTTATTGATGCGTGGTTTTTTTTCTCTCTCTCAGTGAAATCAATGATACTAAAGCTTTGGAGACATGTTGTGATAACTGGCACGTGAAAGTCTTTGACGCCAATTTTAATCACAGATGGCTTCAAAAACATCAGCATATTAACTAAGGTTGATTAACCCATCCTAAAAGATGGTGAAAGAAACAAAAAAAAAAGGTGGGTTATTTGCCCTCAAGTTGAGTGTAAGTTCTCAGGTCGGTGTTCAGTGTCTATTACACAACCGATGCCCCAGTATCCATCAGCCCATCCATTGGGTCATTTATTTTAGTGCGTATCAAGTCTCAAGATCACCCCTTTTATTCTAAACGATATCTACAATATCACACGAGCAAGGCTGCTGTTCTGCATCACACAAACTGCATCTGTTGGCACGTTTGCTGGACTAACTCTGACCGTGTCACGTGATGTGTTGGCCGTTCAAATGTCCACCATACAGAAGGCATGAGGGGTTTGAAGACCAACACCAGAGTCCATGTAGACAAACATAAACACAGTGACTATTTAGCCTATACTATTCCTTGAAAACACACTACATAGAAAATATCGACGGCACGTTTAATAAAGTAAAATGGTTCACCCAGTTAAACCGGTTCTCTACCCAACATTGCAGCTTCGACATTCTTTTGGAATATGTAGCACAATATCAACGGCAAACGAAAGAAAAGTGTGTAGTGTAGAAAGTCTAAGACTTGCAGGTGTCCTGGTGAGTTGGCCCAGGCCCTCCAAAAGGCACCATGACTGGGGGGAGAGGGGCCGGACGGACAGGGTGGGGGGGGACGCAAGCGACACACCGTAGTCTGACCCCTCACTAGATTATTTTACAGCCATCTCTGCACAGGAGATGTTAAACACCACGCCGTGTGAAATTTTAAAAAAACATAGTCGTAGACGACAAGAGACAAACCACTCATTATTTACAGCCGACACACGTGCATACGGTGATTACGTCATTCAAAGCTGACCACGCCTCCTCATCGTGTCACTTCACACTTTTCCCACCAGTTGATGACAAACAGCATCCACATGTTCCGTTTGTATTATCAAGCAACGAGCAACCACGGACGCATTCGGCTGAGAGTCACCAGTTACCTTGGTCACTCATTAAACCGTAACACTGACGACCTTAATGGCTGCGAGCAATTAAATGTGTTGACTCAAAAAATGGCAGCGCTTTCGTCGCCAGACTGCGTGCGCTTGCCGACGAACATCATCATTCTTTACAAACTGTAAAAGGGTGTATTAACCAGGTGATTGGGCTTCGGGCTGTGACTTAAGATTCAGAGTAGACCCAATCCCAAACTCTGGTGGGGATGCATTCATTGGTGTCCACTGACTCTCAGCCGGATGTTGTCACAATACCACTGAGCTGAGTGTGGAGTCTAGCTCTGAGAGAAGTACTCCAGGATGAGGCGGAGGTGTCCCAAGCGGTCTTTGAGCGAGGCCAGGGACAGGACAGTGGTTTGATAGGCAGGGTCCAGCTGGAGGACAGACAGCAGCCACCAGCACCAGGCCGGACCGTTGGACGAGGCCTAGAGGACAGTAAAGCACGGATTAGCACGGAAACGGCAGCGTCAGGAAAATGCATCAAGTACCACACTGGCCCATTAGCCTGTTTAGTACAAAGCACGACAGCAGAACAAGCAATTTACAAAGGAAATCCGGAACATGAAGCTACAAACTGTTGCTGTGTGACGGGTGGTCCCGACTTTTTTCTCGCTCCAATGACAGAACGAAGCATCAGCCAATCATTGTTCTTTTTTGGCGTTCACTCTGTTACGTTCCAAAAATCACAAAAAAAAAGGCCGGGGGCCGCTTCACGGTGCTTTTTAAAGCTTACGCCAACGAGCGGTTGTGCAACACTTCAATGACGCTTCGTCGCTCGTAGTGAGTACATGGCGTCCTTCATATTTGGCATTCTTTATGTCAGGAGGCACTGGGTATTCAGAAGGTTTAGATAAAATGAAGACCTTGAAGATATTCCCAACTCCCATGGTAAATAGTCTGGGCCAAGGGTGACAAAGCACACATTATTTTGGCGTCCTGTAACGTTCCTTTAAGTACGACTCTGTCCACGTGTATGTGCTGTACCGACAGCTTCTCAGGTCAGATGTGCGTCGTAATAAACATATTCAAGAAAGGACACCCGGGGCTCATCAAGTTATTTAGCTATCAAAAGGTTAAAAGATTGACCTGCAGCTTTCATTACATCACTGTAATGTTTTGGATTTCTACATTGTGTCTTTCTTACCTTCCAACCAGCAACGGTTTTCCATTCGTTCAACTGAAACTACATCCCTGATGAACATAGTGTGTTGTTATTGTTGTCACATTAATGGGGCTCTGAGTGCAGTGTAATTGGAAAACTGTTGTTATGCCATGCTGAACTGAATAGATGAGTGGAGCATGGGTAAAAAGGAGAAATAATGAAAATAATTTCTATGAATGTTTAGTAGGATTATGGTCAGCAAGGATTTCAGTGGTGGACAACACAACAAACAAAAAACAAGGACATATTTGGTTCGAGACATTTGCTGTTTAAGAAGTAGAGCTACAGTAAAAACCACACGTGTGCTTAAAGCCCCAACCTGAATGTTTTCCTCCTTGTCTGGCATGGTGCCGTACTGTCTGTTGATCTGATCGCGAATGCGGATGCCAAGGTGCTGGTACCAGTCCTGGGCCTGCTGGTACACGCTGTCATGGAGATGCTCCAACACCTCCAACTCACTACCATCAACCTGGAGGAGGGAGGATGCACAGACGAGCAAAAACAAAGTCAGGAGAGGGAGGAGGTCCAGGTTGGGATATCTTCCTCGAAATGTTGCCGTAGTTTGGTGATCTCTGACCTTGAGGTCCTCCAGGTACTCGATATCAGCGGTGTGGTAGCCATCTCGCTGACCTCTCTTGAGCACTTTGAATCTGCTGCAACCCGCTGCGTCCACAAAGGACCGGCCATCGGGCAGCAGCTCCAGACTGTGGATTTCCAACAGGCACCCGTAGTCTGCAAACCTGGAGGCCAAACAACGCTACTGTTGAATCTTAAATGTGAAACCAAAATTGGTTTCACATTTTCATCTTAGTGCAAAGACAGTCGAACAGAATCCGGATCATTTTGAGCCAAAGATCTATTCAAACATTTTATGTTGTGTTCCCTTTTTACGGACATCTACCGTAAGAAAGAATACGAGTATATACATTTTGTCTAATTATTTGCATCTTTTTTAATGCAGTTTCTAAAACCCTGATTGGAAGATAGGGATACTTCTGCTTGCAAATCATTAAGGTGCTTTATCTCTCCGACACAAAACAATGACTACGTTTACATGTGGGATGAACTGGGATTATTTAGGTTTTAGGAGCATTCTTTGGACACGGATAGCGCATATTGCTTCTCAATAGGAGTTTTTTTAACGGCACTCTACGACACATGGCCGCGTTCCAGTTCACGTTCGGCTCTGTGTGTTGTACACAAACCAACTGTTCACTAGCTCGCAAAGTTGGACGAGAGCTGCATGCCCAAAAGAAAAGCCCACATTTATGGTCGTAAAGCGCTAAAAAAAATATATATAAAAAAATATTTCAAAGCAGAGAAACTAAATTATCCAAGTGGCACCTGCCGTACCAGTTCTTTCATAGTTGGACTTGTTCGGGCATCGACCCGTGAAACGCAGGGGAGAATGGCGTTGACGTGGGATTCACTGACCCAGCAGGATTACATTACATTTCATTTAGCTGACACTTTTATCCAAAGTGACTTACAATAAGTGCATTCAACCGTGAGTACAAACTCAGAACAAGAATCAAGAAAGTACAATTTCTTCAAGAAAGCCAAACTACAAAGTGCTATCAGTAAGTGCCATTCAACTTGTTATTCAAGGTATAGTCGGTAAAGAAGTGCTTTTAGTTTACGGCGGAAGATGTAGAGACTTCCTGCTGTCCTGATGTCAGCGGGGAGCTTGTCCCACCAATGAGGAGCCAGGACAGCAAACAGTCTGGATCTTAGCTCGCGGTGACGGAGCCACAAGCCGATTGGCAGATGCCGAGCGGAGTGCAGCTTATGGTCGTTTTACGTTAATTGGAATGTGCACGGCTGCATGTAAACGGGATATTAGTGGAATGTTCATTATCATTAGCCGTGTAAACAGCTTATTAGGATATATTGTCTTTTTCGGAAAATAAAGGCAAAGACCGGAATATTTGATGCATAGTCAATAAAGCAGAGGATTTTTTTTAAAAAAGGGTTGAGAAGTACTTTTTTTATCTATACGGTCGAAACAAAATACCTCATCCTGGCATAAGCTCAGCAAGGCTTCTTGTCACTGCAATTTATGTTAAAGAGAAAGGGGGAACTAATCTCACAAGAACTACTGCAACATCTTTTTAATTAAGGGGCACACAAGTGCAAATGTTTTAAACGAGGCAGACTCCAACCAACGGTTCATAAACTTGCATAATCAATATAATGACTTTCGGCAACAAAATGCTTTCAGACGACATTATTCTGCATATTATTTCAGCATTAGTTTAGATAACCGGATATCGTTCGGTAATCGTGCCATCCAGCAGATCTCACACCAGATTGGTGACTGTGCTGCTATTTGCCACCCACTCAGGGTCACTGATGACCCATTTAACCTTTGCCCAAGTGCTGTCTGCTTGTGCCAGCCATGCTGACAATCCCATCCGGTTCCAGTTAGCCTGCTGCGAGCTTCCCAGTGAGGTAAATGTCAAACACAGTCTCTCCAGGTCCCGACAGTCAAAATAACTCCCCGCGGCTGTGTGAAAGTGGCCTTAACCTCACTTGGGTCTAAACTGTCTATATTTGGATGCAGCTAACATTCGGACATTATCAAGCCAAATCCACAATTCTTAATGAAATAGATTGCTATGGATAGCTAAAACTATTTTTTTTAAACAATAAATTGCATACCCCTTGCCATGCTCATAGCAGCACATGCCAAACTTTTTGGTGCCCGTGTCCATGCAGCGGCGCATCATCAGCCGATAGCGAGGCTCGAAGATGTGCAGGGGGCACGGCACTCCAGGGTAGGCCACCGTGCAAACAAATATAGGGATGTCCGTAGTTAGACTAGAAAAGGAGGAGACAGAAACATAAATAAGGGATAGAACTGTGAGGATAAGGCACCATCTAAGTTGCTAGAATGAATCACAAGTGTAGAGCGTGTGAGTGAGGTGGGCATCCTACTTGGACAGTTCAGCCATCTCAGCATCATGGACCTGTTTCCTCTCAGCCAACGGTGAGGGGAAAAGGCGGGTCATGATGTCCTGGAGCAGAACTGTGGGGTTGTACTTCCTATTTTTAAAGTACTGGGAAGAGAAAGGTGAAATCAATCAGCCATAATAGCAACATTATGGCTGGGAGGGTTACTTGTATGTATTAAAAATGTATTCCGACACTAGTACTTATTACCTGTTAAAAATGTAAAACCTAAATGGAAGTATCACAATATTAAAGTAACATAACTTGATCACTTTCTGTTACTTTTGGATGACCTCAATACCAAATATGCAGAAAAGAAAAGAGAAAAGAAAAATGCTCTCATTATTTTGAATGTGAAGAAGAAAAGGGGGACGACCACACTGGAGCAGCACCCATATAAATGCAAATATCACGCTTCGTTCTGCATTATGTTTGCTGGACCAGAAATTTGAGGCCGTTCGCTCATTTTCTGACAAACATTAATTTCACGGTGGGGTTCCTCTGGACAAACAGAATAATCTGGAACAACCAAAAGGTGTGCTGGAATGTGGTGTTGCTCCCCTTTTCTGCTTTACAAACTCTATAATGGAAACATTTCCACCCAGAGAAAGCATTTATTTGGGCCTCATTTCCACCTGTGAAATGCATTTTTCAACAAAAGATATATCCAAAATTCATTGTCCATTGTTTGTTATAGTGTACATTCTTGTTAAATGTTACTACTATGTTGTCTTTAATGTCTTGTTTATTTGTATATTATATGTACATATGTTCAATGAGAGCAACGTGAAACCGGAGTCAAGGTGATTCTGATTCTGAAATATTGATTGAGTATTTCATGCTCCCAGCTGTGTGTGCCAGAAGGTAAATGCATAAACACACTTACTATAGGTGTGATCATCTACCACAAGATAAACATAGCAGGGAGGAAACAGGAAGTTCTCTCGGCCTGTACCTGTATGTGAATATAGCGAGTCTTAGATTGTCTCTCTGACGTTAACTGCTGGATTTTCTTCAGCTCATATTATTCAGTTCCCCAAACAATAACACCAGTCTCATCAAGAGTCAACTTGGTCCCCTGGCTGCTTATTTAAAACCCGTTGCCAGAAATGTGGGTGTAATGTTTGACTCTCAATTAAATTTTGAAACTGTCCAGTCCTGCTTCTTTCAATTAAGAACAATCTCAAAAATCAAACCCATACTGTCACGCTCAGATCTGGAAAAAGTCATTCGTGCACTCATTTTCTCTCGACTCGACTACTGCAACTCCCTCCTTTCCGGCATGAATCAAAAATCCATCTCCCGCCTCCAACTAGTCCAGAATGCAGCAGCTCGGCTTCTGACTGGTTCTAACAGACGGCATCACATGACTCCAGTCCTCTCCACTGGCTCCCTGTTCGTTTTAGAATTGGTTTTAAGATTTTGCTGATCACTTTTAAAGCACGCCTGGGTCTGGCCCCATGCTACATCATTGAAATGTTAGCCCCATATGAGCCAGCTCGCAGCCCTTCAAGGCCCTTCAAGGCCATTCCAAAGTCAAGGCTTAAATCAAAGGGTGACCGTGCCATCAGAGCCCCTTGACTTTGGAACGACCTACCTGAGGGGATAAGGCTCGCAGAATCAGTAACTTCTTTTAAATCACTTCTTAAAACCCATTTTTATAGAACTGCTTTTAAGTGATGTCGTCCTTTTATGCAGTACTTTGTTTCCCCTATTTTAATTTGTCTGTTCCGCTTTATTTGGTATTTGTATTTTTCTATTCCATTATCGTGTTCATTGCCTATATGGCATGGTCTCCTTTGCCTCCTGTATTTCTGAAATGTTTTTTGCCTTGCTTCTATGTAGAGCACTTTGTAAACCCTGTTTTTAAAAGGTGCTATATAAATAAAGTTATTATTATTATTATTATTATATTATAGCAGTGGGAAATATGTATTCCCGCATCGTCACCTCACCCTGCCTGAGCTGAATGTGGTGTTATTTGGTGTTATTGCGGCAGCAATAACAAAGCACTACAACTTGTAAGACGTTTGTGTGCTAGAAACAGGATCTGGCAACCCATGAAGTTTAAAATGGACGTGTGGTTACCTCTTGTAGTGGCTGTTTGCAGAGGGGACAGCGGAGGTTGTGGTCCAGACTCCTCTCGATGCAGTTTTTACAGAAGGTGTGACCACAGGGCGTCGTGACTGGCTCAAAAAACAACCTTCAAGACGACAGACAAAAGAACACGTTAACGATGGCCCGGCTCGAGGAAGGAGGTGCATGATATTTGCACAGCAGCTGTAAGTATGGTGAGTGTGTGTGTGTGTGTGTGTGTGTGCTTGTGTGTCTGTGTGTGCGTGTGCGTGTGTGTGTACGTGTGTGTGTGCGTGCTGTAAGCGCCTATAAACATGAAGCAGCCAGAGAGGAGAATGGGATCAACCTGATGCGACACGAGAGCAGGCAAGGTGCAGACAGCAATGCATTATGGGGTAGAGACAACACCGACCTGATGCAGAGAGGGCACTCAAAGTCTGACACGGTGAGGACTCCCAGAGTCTTCTCTCTGCTGAGACCGCTTTCACCTGAGAGAGAGAAAGACTTTTAATGATGATTTTGAGGAAGAACCCATAATTATTATGCGATTCCAAGCCATCTGGTGGGTGTTGTGGTAAAGCTGTTTAGAGACAGTGCCCATGAGGACAATTTATGATGAATGTGTGCCTGTGTGCGTACCCCCGCCATGCCCATCGTCCCTCCTCATCATCATCTCCTCGTCCTCCTCGGCAGCGGGGAGGAAGGAAACATCTTGGCAGAGGTTGAGGCAGCACTCGGTCCCCGTGTCGTGCTTCATCACGGAGCCCGAAAGACACACGGTTTTGTCAGTTTGGGTTTACTGTTGCATTTCACTCTAACCAGACACGAGAGTGCACACGGGGGCTCACCTGGTGTGCTTCTCGCCCCTCTCTTCCCTCTCCGTCATCCCCACGTGGGTGTTGGAGGCCCTCGGGGTGAGTTGGCCCCTGAGAGCCACTGAGGCTGGTAATGGGGCCGGTCCCTTTCAAGTACTCAGACACCACTTGCAAGATGGAGGACACCTCGTCCGGCACTTCCATGCCCTCCGCCTCCAGAATCTGCCATTTGAATGCATGATGAGACACAAATGAGTCACATAAAGGAATCGTGACCCATGTGTTTGTTTTTACGCAGTTCTGTGAACTAAAATCAAATGATGAAAAGGCCATTGTGGAATAAAATGTACGTTGAATTTGGATGTAAATATTGGATACACTTTACAAGTAAAATGCCAAATCTAAAACTAAAGATGTTTTAATTGAATGACAGAAATGTGAACGTTAAACATTTAACAACAGTTAATTAGTATCAATACTACCAACACATGTGCATTTGTATCAAGCTATACAAACGGCAGCCCTCAAACCAACCTTCTGGATCTGGCTCTTTGCAGGGACAAAGTCAGCTTGAAGTTTGAGGCAGCGGTGGAACTGGATGAGGGCCTCTGTCTGATGACCCATTTCCAGCAGCGCACTCCCTTTACGAAAGAAGCCCTGCATGAACAGAGAGAACCGTCAGCAGGCCGCGACCTGTATGGACGAATGAGGCGCCTAAAGCGCCTCGCTGCGGAGAACACAACACGCCTGCGCACTCGTCGTCAGTCGTCGTTCGTAGCCGACGTCAATCTGAATCGTCTGAATTGTGCTGCGGTCTGATAACGCGTATCACATTTCGACCCCTACATTTTGAATAGGGAAATGTGATGTGGCCGTTTGGAAGAAATACAACACATCTCTATGAAGAAGAAAAAAAGGATTTTATCCCGTGGGTATTTTGTTTCTGCATTTGCTCTGAGCGACCCACGGGCTAAATGACATTACGAAATAAGAAGCCGTTTGCATAACTTTGTAAATTACATAACTTAACACCAATACGAGCGGAGACAAAATTCTCCCAGGGCGCTGGCTTTGCATGCTAAGACACGGTGCGTGCCGTTATACGCACTACAAAACCAACCGATGGGATGGCCATTAGGGACAAATTCAGCGGGGATTGCAGCGCAGGGGGGAACCGAAGTGAGGACGAGCGCTTTGCATCTGACGGACGACTTCGACAGACCGGTCTGTGGTGAACACTGTCGACGTCTCTCACCTCGGTCCAGTTAGGCCGAAGGCAGCAGAGATAGTCGAGGTCTGTCAGAGCGTCAGAGAAACGCGTCAGGCCCCAGTTAGCTTCGGCTCGACACAGCTTCAAACTTTGATCATTCGGGACTGAGGACACACACATACAATAGAGGGTGGGAGAGAGAGTAAGAAAAGGAGAAGGGGAGGGGATATCATTTCAGCAGTTATTTGCAGAGCTGTGGCTTTAATACTTTAATACTATTTACACGCCTTTGAAATGAAAACATTCAACATGTAACGACAGGCGCGGCCTGCTTACTGTGGTTCTGCTCACATTGAAACGTGGCGGTGAATCTAAACCATGCCCGGCATTGAATGCTCTTTCTTAGCCACGTCCATTATACAATTTATAAAAGCACAATTCGTATCAGCTTTCTATACCAATGTCATTAATATTTGCACAAGCCTAAAAGAAGGTCACAGATATCTGATTGGTGGAACACATCAGTTAAAGGTATCATTCAGGAGAGAAAAGGTGCTTCTACCCAAAACCTTTTCCTCTTCTTTAAAGAAGCATCCGGTTAGATTTGTACACAGAAGAGTTCAAACTCCCAAAGTAAAGATTAAATTGACACATAAATGTTGTATGTGCACAATCACTTCCCCTTTCTGTTGATGTTTAACTGTGCTCATATGTCGGGCACAACAAAATAGGTCAATACACCTGCGACACCGACGTGCGTGCTCGTGCATTCCAGGTTCAGGGAGTGACTCTTACCTAAAGCTTAAGCCATGTTTGTCGGAGGGCCTTAATTACAGCCCGTGCTTAACAATGCCCACGTTATGAAATAATGAATGAGAGTCGAGGCACCACCCCTAAACCGTTGATGGCCCCGGAGGTGGTTACACAAGTACAAAGATGGCTGGAACAAAGGGGGTTGGCAGAGACGGCAGGCGTAGGGAATTAAACAGTGCGCTGATTCACTGTCGCATAAAACACCCCCAGGACACCCACTGACCAGATGAACTCATCCAGGGCCGGAGCTCTCCCTCTTAGCCTCCTCACTGCTGCATGGACAGAAATAAGGTTGACTGCACACACACATACACACACACACAGGGTGCAGTGCACAGGATCAGTAACAGCACAGATGAGGTATTAGAAAAGATCTGTTTGCAAGGGGTTGTTTCTAGGAACCCTGTGAAAACATTACACCACCTCCTCCTCACCATTCACTCCATTTACAACCCTGGATTGACAGCAGGGGGGGGGGGGTGCATAAAAGCATAATCTGACATCAGGAATTGGGCAGCTGTTGTGGCTGCTGTTACAGCTTCTTACACTGTGTGACTGACATAAGCAGAGGGGAAGGGGGGGGGGGGGGGAGGGGGGGAGGGGGATTGTTAGACCAGACTAATGCAGGCTAACTCGAGGGGGGGGATTGTTAGACCAGACTAATGCAGGCTAACTTGAGAGGGGGGGTGTTAGACCAGACTAATGCAGGCTAACTCGAGGGGAGGGATTGTTAGACCAGACTAATGCAGGCTAACTTGAGAGGGGGGGTGTTAGACCAGACTAATGCAGGCTAACTCGAGGGGAGGGATTGTTAGACCAGACTAATGCAGGCTAACTTGAGAGGGGGGGTGTTAGACCAGACTAATGCAGGCTAACTCGAGGAGGGGGGTGTTAGACCAGACTAATGCAAGCTAACTCGAGGGGGGGGGGGTGTTAGACCGGACTAACGCAGGCTAACTTGAGAGGGGGGGGATTGTTAGACCAGACTAATGCAGGCTAACTCGAGGGGGGGGATTGTTAGACCAGACTAATGCAGGCTAACCTTCCTTGCGCAGCTCACAGCATTAGTTTAAAGTTGCTGTGTTTCCTGACAGGTTCACATTGGACACTGGTTTACTGACCCAGTTACGCAATCAGGTCATCAACAGCCTTCCCTAGTCCTCCACATCCGGGCTTGAGACCTTAAGTTGCCTCTTCCTTCTGTCTTTTCATCTCCTGCACCTCACTGCTGCGCCGCACCACCAGTCCCCATCACTGCGCCAGAGCCAAAACGGTTGAGCAGTGCGTAAAGGTGGGACACCGAGACTATCTGTGACCTTAGGTAACCGATCATATGAGCAGACCTGCCGTGGCACTGAAACCCTAATTTACCCCCGAACAAACACCTGTGCTGTGGCGGTGATGATGTCATGGACGTGTGTGCCTTACCCAAGTACAGCCCCTCGTTCGCGATGCGTAAAGCTTCGGCGAACTCGCTGGCTTTGAGCTTCTCCTGTAAGTGGCACTTCGCCTTCGTCTCGTCGGGGCAGCACTTCTCCACGACGCTGATGAGCAGGACGTTGTTCTTCATGCTCTTTTCCTCCCTTTTTTGTAGACTCTCTGTGCACGACGGGCACTTGGACGGCAGGTAGCCCCCCGCGCATCTCCGGCAAAACGTGTGGCCGCACGACGTGGTCACCGGCTCGCACATCAGGAAGAGACAGAGCGGACACTCCAGCAGGTCCATGGTGGATGGGTTATGTCACCCGCCGTGGAGGGGGGGGGGATTATAAATAAAAGTGTTCCTTTTTTTCCGTCAAAGCAATGCTCGTCTGTGTGATAGTATTGCATGGACAATTTAAATAACACTGACAGCTCGCGACACAGTCAATCGTGTCCCTTCTTTTGATCACATCTGCTCGGAGCAGACCGGTTTCTGTCCAACTGGGCTAAATGTGAGCGATGATCCTCACCCCACCGGCGGCTCCCGTTGGAGATACCGAGCGGACCCATTGACGCTGTCCATTTCCAACCCTAACTTCGTCTTCGGTTTGGGACACTTAACGTCTTTCCCCTTTCGAGCACGTTGAATAAGACAAAAACGCAGCTTCCAATTTAGTGCTCCGCAAACGCGTCGCGAGCCACACCGGAATAAGTCCCCGTTAGCGGTCTTTTCTTTTCAAGAGGACGTGTTCAACCCCCCGTTTTGATGTATACCACGGCCACAAAGGTGGGTTACTGTGTAAAACCATTACATGACATAAATAAAGATCACGTGACGGAGCAGCGCGCAGCCCCATTGGCTGCCGTCATGGCTTTCCGCCCTGTTGTGAAAGCCAAGGATGGCGAGTTTCGTAACATAATTTCTGCGACAAAAGTTCGTGGTTTTTTAAAAATGTATTCTATCAAATGGAAACATCTGATGGGCGGAAAACGAGAGTTTATAGACTCACGCGTCTGGTCACTGGAGGGATAATATTCCAACTCAAAGGGTTCAGAATATGGAAATTACCCAATGTCGTGGCAAAAGGGAATCCCAGTTGAGGATAATAACAGTCAGGTGTGTGTGTGGGGGGGGGGGGGGGTGACGAGAGCTTGGCACGGACCCCGTTTTCACTTACATATCTGCGGAATAAAGCAAACATGGCAACATTGTGTAAGGTCACGGAGGGGCTGAAACCCTTCATGCACACTGCCTCTGCGGGCTCAGAGCAGAGCCGTGTTACACAAGTAAAGGTATGGCAGGTGGAGCCTGCCTTATGAAAGTAATTTATAGTCAATAAAATGACGCTGGATCCCGCGGAAGGCCAAACACAGGCACTAATTAAGATTATTATATATTATTATAGCCTGTGGCCTCAGAGGGCCCACGAAGATATCAAGGCACCGGTGACCTCATGCTTATTATAGCTCATATTTGTTATACAACCATGAGTCACAGATGTGCCATAGGCCGTTTTTTTCAGCAGACACTGAAAGGTTTCACTTTTGTCGTTTTTCAACCCTGAAACGTTATTTCTGTTGACTGCTACACCAGGACGAAAGACTTGGCTAACACGTCGTCACAGTTTACTGGATTATTGTACACAAACCACTGAATCTGCTGGTTGTCCCAGAAGTCATGCAAATAGGTAGATTTCAACATTTAAAAGTAGTGTGTGTTGTATTGAGGAAGTTATGACTATTCCAAGGAGATGCATGCTTGGTAGAGTTAAAGTATTGAACGAGAGGAAGAAACCATGAGACAAACAAGGCAACAAAATACTGTTTATATTGTTAGCACAAAAAGTAAATTGAGGGAAGAGTGAGTTTATACGTACTGACCTATCCATGACCACTCTCTCTAGATAGTGTGCAAGGTGTGGGACAGGTCTTAAATTATTTGTGAACATGATGGAATGCCAACACTAATGAACACTATAGCGACCGCATTGCACTTCTACTGGAATTGAAAATGTCTTTATTGGTTTTATTACAAAAACGAAAAGTTGCCAGCAAGGTTGGTTAGTGTAATATTTACATTCAAATATCTTCACAGGGACCATTAATAATATCTACAAAATGGCTTTTAAATAAAACCCCATCCAACTCCAGATAGCATTTCAGGCCCAGTGAAAACACAGCAATTGTTTTCATACTCTATGTACATACAGCATACAAAAAAATAAACAGTTTAGGCGTACAAAAAAAGAAATACGACTACTCAAGAGATAACTTAAGCAATTTCATCGATTATATTGCACATGGCAGCATCCTTGTCCAACATTTTGCCCTTCTTTAAAGTAGGGATGTTCTTGTCCTGGTGACCTGCTGCCATACAGCTGGCACCTGCCTCCTCTACATCCATTGGCTCCGTTTTCAGCCTGGGGGCCGGTCCAGATGAACCAACGCCAGCTCCTGCAGACACACTCCTTGGCCCATCACTGACACTATCCGGACCCTCCATCTGTGGCAAGTCATCAGGTAACGAGGCAAGGCACCCCTGAATCATCTCCACCACCCTCTCCAGATGTTTCTGGAACCTCTCAGCTGTCTCCAGCCTCTGCCTCTTCTGTACCTCCATCATCACCCTCAATGTCTCCCTGGCTTGATGTGGCCTATACTCATTTATCAGGTGGTGCATATGTACAAACAAAAGCTTCAAGTCCTCCAGCTTCTCTTCGCGCTTTATACTGCCAGGACTCTTGATAAGGATGTCCAGCAGGTCCAGAAAGTTCACAAGAATGGACATGTTGAGCTTCTTCAGCTCCCGTTTGTGGTCAAACTGCATAGGATGGAGCCTCTCAATGCCTTGGCTCTCCAGCGGCCGGATGATGAGTTCATCACACTGGAACTGGTTGCCAAACATCATGTAGCTGTCTTTGATGGGTGGAGGCGGCTTAGGAGCAAGACCCTTGCGGATGTTTTCATCTGTGTACTCTTTAATGTACTGCATCGGTGGAGGAGGCAGGGCACTAACCTGCTGTGGTTCACCCATGATGCTGACCTGAAACAGGTAAAAAAAAAAGTGGAAATCAGTTGGTTTTCTTTAATAAGCAACAAGTAAAGTAACTTAAACAAATAAATGATAATTTGCATGTTGTATGCTTCTGAGGTTAAATACCACTTTAGGTTTCCTCTATGCAATGCTGCTGTATTAAAAGTATAAAATATATACTTTAAAAGCTAAACATATATGATACAAGAGCACCCAAGTTGTGTAACACACCAGGTCAATAGTCAAGAGTGCACGCGCTCAATACAAAGAACGCCATCAGTATTGAAAACCATAATATAGCAATAATGTGTTAAGTAAGCTTAACTTTTGATCTTGTGAACAGTCTAATAGTTTGGCTTTCATATAGGCTACTACTAAAATGCGACGAGTAGCCAACTAGTTAAATTCAGTTATGCAATGGGTTTTTTTGGGGGGGGGGGGGCAGTTTTTCCACCTTTGGGAAAAAACTGGAAACGTTGTGCTTTTGGCGTCAACCGAGCCAGAGCTTCCCCATAAAAAGTATGCGAGAACAAGGTTAGCATGCTAGTTGTCAGACCGGGTGAGGGCTAACGTGATGAGCGAGCGATCCTCCGTTAGTGCCTAATTGTGTAACACATTATTGGTGAACACATGCTACTAACCAACACGATATATACGTTGTCAAGTGTGTGCCTCAATCTACAACTCGGTTAGACGTAGCTACCGTTAAGTGTTAGTAGAGCCACTGCGGGTTAGAGAATAATGTAGCTAAGCTAACTAGCTAGCTATGTGGCTAGTATTGGGCTAGCAATACATTTGCTAGCCTCGGCTACCTAGCTTGGTTACGTCGATAACATTACCACAAACTACGCGAATAAACAAGAACAAAACACACCGCTGATTCTTCTACACACCTCTTGAAATGCCTCCTTAGTTGCTGAATATAGACCTTAGATATGAAATGTCACTGAGGCATCTAAGCTCATGACTAGTTTAGCTCCTTCCATTCACTGACATCAACGGCCGTCTCTGCCCCAATCCCATTGGCTGAACTATACACGTGACAAAGTTTGGTTCGTGCGGATTGGCCTGTACCTGGAGGACCTGCTGAACGGAGTTGTAATATTTGGAAGCGTGACAAATGCAGAGCCGGCTGGACAGACATGTTTTTTAGTTTATAATACCATGGCTGTTTTGTCGTGATAGAAGCTTGATTCTTAATGTAAAAAGGAACGCTTCTTTATACGGCACAATTTGTAGCTTGCTCATTATAAAACATGTCTGCCCCTTGTGATACTAAAACGTGCATACAGTAACGTTAATTTCTTTTGTTGGCATTTTTATGGCTTTTCTTTTTGAGCTAAAACGAACTTCGTATAATAAAAAAACAATATTAGACCCATTAATAATACTAATGGCAATACTGCTGCTACTACTAGTAGTAGTAATAATAATATTATACGCATAATTATTATAGATTATTTCAACACTTTTCAAGCAAGGAGCACAAATCGATTTCCAAAGTTTCAAAAAATTAAATACAATGGCAGGACACAACCATCATCAGTTGCTTGAGGTTGACTTTTACACAGTTAAAATTATAGAAATATTGAATAGACATATTTGTACCCCTACTAAATGTCAACATGTTTTTTTAATCCTCAATTCTGATTTGCATAGTTTTTTATTTTCTACACTTTTTTACAAAACAATGACCAGACCAGATGGTAGTGCATTCTCATCCAACATTTCCACCATCAGGCTAAGTTGTAGGAACAATCTTCCTGATGGTGGTGCTATTCCATGTTTCGTGAGGCTGAATAGTTTCACTTTTGAATCCTCACTCAGAATCTGTCCCTATTTGTCTGTGATAACCGTAAAGTTGAGCGGGAGAGATTAAAAAAGATAAAAACTGAAACCATCTCAAAAATGCTGTATATGAAATTAGATACAGACATGAGAACAGTGAGGCTTCATCAAAGAAGCAAATCATACCAAACAACATTTTATAACACAAAACTACTTTCTCCAAAATCTTTGTCATGGCCTTAGCAAATGTGGAAATGCTCAAAACCTCAGTTTGAATACATAGTAGGTCATCTTGTTTTCAGGTCAGTTAAAAGTGTTCAGTAGGTGTTGTTTTTAAATTGAGTTTTAGTTTGTGGTCTCAATATGTTGTTAAATTAACATATTTACATTTGTATTGCCAGGGCACAATACAAGGTGCACACTTGTAGTGGACAATTATTTAAAAGTGCAGAATTACCCTCCTTTTGCTGCACACACTGGCTTATTGCAACATAGCTAAAGAAAATGTGTGTGTGTGTGTGTGTGTGTGTGTGTGTGTGTGTGTGTGTGTGTGTGTGTGAGAGAGAGAGGGAGTGTAAGCACAACCCATTGTATGCCGTTATGTGGTTAACCGAGTGTAACAACTTTATGCCGGAAGCTGCGCGGCTTCTGTCAAGTTATAATCCACTTGTTATTTTTCCTCGTCACTGCGAGGTCCTCAGTCTCTCTCTTGTAAGCCATAAGCCGCCAGTCTTTTTCTTAGCTTAATCATAGTTGTCAACATGTTCCCTAGGGTGATTTTGAAGGAAACTATGATAAAAAAATCTCAACAAAAGAAGAGAACATCACCGTGCAATTACAAGGAGAGGTTTTTTGTATTGGACACCCAAGACCTGAAGTACTCTGAACGCCGCCTGGGAGTAAGTATGCAATTAATAAACTATATTTTGATTTGAAATGATGCACCTGGCCTCAGAGGAAACAACTACCATTTGCCACAGTGTGCACAGCAGACATAAAGTTAAGATTGTGTTCTTTCAGAGAAAGCCCATGCTGAAAGGTTGCATCGAGCTGTCCAGAATCAAATGTGTGGAGATTGTGTGCAGCGAACTTCCCATACCATGCAACTATAAGTACCCTTTTCAGGTGAGGTCATACACAACAATGAAATATGGTGTTGCATACAGTAAGTATAAAGTATAGTTCAGCGTGTAGTATTAGTGGGACATTACACAAGAACAAAAGTAGTTTCTCAAATGAAAATGTCTCGACAGGTTTTTCACAACCACTACTACCTCTACATTTTCGCCCCAGACAACGATTGCCGTCAGAGATGGGTCAGAGCTCTGAAAGAGGGTGAGCAATTTGACCACGTCGTATGCACACGCAATTACTGAGAACCCTTTATTGTAATTCGTAAGCTCGATATTTCAAACTTTATTTCATTTGTTATGTCTGATGTAGAGACAAAGCGTAATAATTTGGTGGCTAAATACCACCCAGACTTCTGGATGGATGGGAAATGGAGATGTTGCCAACAAGCAGAGAAACTGGCGGCAGGTTGTCATGTGTATGACCCAGTGGGTTATGGTATGTATTATTTCTTCTATTGTTTCATATATATATATATATTTACATCAAGGTAACAAGTCTAATTTGTGTGACACTTGTTTTGAAAAATGAAGAAAAAAAAAACTTTTCATATCTTAAGCCCATGGAAAACATCTCACGTAGATAACGTAAAGTAACAAGATTTTTCCAACATGTGCTTGAGGCAAATCCTTATCTGCTTTTGGATGTGTCACATAACTAAGAAATCTACTAAATCCAGTGTGAAACAGCTGCTTTGTACATTTTCGGTGGAACAAAATCATTCACAAATTGCCTGTTTTTTCTTCCACAGCTTCTAAAAAGCCACTTCCTGAACCCCCTGGTCCAGAGGTACAACTGTCAAAAGCATACACAACGTGCTGTTGAAATATTATTGTGCTCGTCAATACCGTTCAAAGTGCAGCGTGTAGACAAAAATAACTTTGAATAATTCTGTTGCTTGTACAGTATGCACCTTTGGTCTGGGCATGCATGATCTCACAGCTCGGTTTGCTGTCTTGTTTTGATCAAATCGCGATTGCTGGGCCTCGTGTCTAACTGATGCATTCATGGGTGTTGTAAAACATCATATTATGCTCATTGTTCAATCTAATATGACTCACATAGCATTGTGATTTAGCTTGTTAAGTTTAAGCACATTCCAACAGGGCGTTCACATCTGTTGTGCCTGTTCTCCCACTGCTGTGAAGCGTTTTTTTGTTATTAAAAAATGTCACACACAGAACACATTGAATGTATATTATAGAGTTTGATGAAATTCATATGGCAGAATAATATCCCTTATATATTTGAGATCATTAGATGCAATTTTCTTTTCGCTATCTCTGCCAGGAGGGACTGCATGATGCAGAAGAGAGTACGGTGGTCGCCCTGCAGGACTACACGGCGATCAGAGGCGATGACTTGCCCCTTCAGAAAGACCACGAGTACACCCTGATCAACAGCTGCCACTGTGACTGGTGGGCCGTACGGAATGAGAAGGGGTAAGGCGCACCAAGAGCCCAGGCGTGGAAACTACTAACACTATATGAACACCTTTATGGTAAAGATGATTATGACTTTCGACCCTCCATCAGAAACACAGGCTTTGTCCCCAGTACGTACGTAGCGGAGAAATCCGGCAACAACTTCCAGAGATTTAAGTGAGTTGTAATTTCTCTGCTCTGCGCTTCTCTTTATTAATGTGTGGAAATGTGCAAATCTGGTCTGCCCTTTTATATAATGAACTTATTTGTGGTGAATGTGTCTTCTCACAGATGGTACAACAACAACATAATCAGAGGGGAGGCCGAGGATTTGTTAATGAAACAGGTGAAAACCATGTCATTGTTTCGGGATCTAGGGATGATTCCGTCCTCCATCTGTGTTTTTGTGTGCAGCAAACAATGCTCGAAACAATCATTCTGATGACAGTTAGCAGGATGTTGCCCCCGTGCGACGCAGCGCACTTTTGCTGTGACTGTGCCACCTACGGCAGTCTCGCATTTGCAAAGTGAATGCAAATGCACCTGCGCAACAACAATGTGAGATGACATGGGACACGAAAAGATGTCTCACAACCACAGTGTTTCCTCCAATGTTGAATTTCCTGCTGAGAAGCGTTTTGCTCGATTTTGCAAGCGGAAGGTAGAACAGCTATCCGCCATCCATTACTGAAAATAAATGCAAGGACAGCCCTGCTGTCAGCTGCAGATCAAATCAACCATTAACAAAAAAAAACACGTCTAACATTACAAATGTGTTCTTTTTTATCGCGATGACATCACATGGTTTCTACTTTTAGGGAAAAGAAGGCGCTTTCATGATGCGTGACTCGAGACAGGCAGGAGTCTACACAGTGTCAGTCTTCACCAAAGCACCGGGGTAATTTTACTTTCTTCTTATGTATTTAGCTGGATTACTAATGACATATGATTTGTAGATTATATGGCACTAAACATACATAAATAACATCAATACATCTGATTTACTTGATGGCATGTTTATTGTTTGTTGGGACCATCATTGTTTGTTATCAGGGTCCATTTAAGAACAGCCTTGTATACACATTCTCTCACATTCATGCATACATAGATACACTTACGTCACCACCCTTGCTCTACTCTCCCAATTTGAAAACTGCATCGACATTGACACAATATTATGAACACGATTGCTCCAGAATAACTAGATCGACATGCCAGGTGGAGCCTATGTTTAGAAGGAACGTGACCTGAAACCAATGACGTTCTTCTCATCTCGTACACTGCTGATTGTTATTTACTGTGAACATTTCACACTTAAAATTCTCCCCTTGCTAACACGTGGGATTGGGTGCATAAAAGCGTCTCTTTGCTACTTTTAGGTCTAATGGGGAGAAGAATCCCAGAGTGAAACATTACCAAATTAGACAGGCAGAAACCGGAGAGGCCAGGTTCTACCTGGCAGAGAGGTACCTGTTCAGCACCATTCCTGAGCTTATCTATTACCATCAACACAATGCTGCCGGTAAGTTGGCTGAGGTCATGTCACAGTATGAACACAACAAAAAAGTGGTTGCCAAAAGGAAGTTCAGCGAACAGCTAGGCATTCTCACAAAGGGTTATTGTTATTTATTTAAAATTATACAATATTGACGTGTCATCTGTGCGGCAGGCCTGATAACTCGTTTGCGACACCCAGTACCTCAAGATGGAAGCAGCTCTCAGGACGTCGCTGATCCCTCAAAAGGTTAGAGGATGTTGTACAAACGGGTCCGCTGGTTGAACTGAAGCTGAAAACAATCATAAATGTATGATTTCTTCTGACCTCTAGTGGTTCTCATGGAGGCATACTCACCCAGGGTGCGTTCAGTACACACCCGGCAATTATCTGACTGCTTGGTGTTGTGCAACACACCTGGACCTTTCATAACTATTTGATTGTAATTGATTCAACTCGTGTCATCCTTATCTCAACACAAGATTATCAGTGTTTGCTGCTCAACAGATCAGTGGGAAGTGGACCCCGAGGAGCTGATCTTGGGTCAGGAGTTGGGCAGCGGCCAGTTTGGGCTCGTGCTGGAAGGGAGGTGGAGGGACAAGAAGGTGGCAGTGAAGACGATAAGAGAGGAGTGCATGTCAGACGAGGAATTTAAAGAAGAGGCAAGGGTCATGATGTAAGTGCAATTCATGAAGTTGCCCTCGTATTGGTCAGGCGGAACAAACCCCTGTGCTTATTTGTGTGTGTCTGTGCGTGTTTGGACAGGAGACTGTCCCATTGTAAGCTGGTTCAGCTCTACGCCGTGCGCACCCAGTGTTCCCCCATGTGTCTGGTGTTTGAGTTCATGGACAACGGCTGTCTGTCAGACTACCTGCGAGCCAGAAAAGGCCGTCTGTCTCAGGAAGCGATGTTGGGGATGTGTCTGGATGTCAGTGAGGGGATGGCTTACCTGGAGTCCTCCAACTTCATCCACAGAGATCTGGTAAAACCAACAGATCAGAGTTTTTTTACGATACACTTAATGGACCTCCGCCTCCGTTAGAATAGTTATTCCTTCCTCTCTTTTTGTTTCTTCTGCAGGCGGCGAGGAACTGTCTAGTCTCAAAGAAGAATGAGGTGAAGATATCTGACTTCGGCATGACCAGGTATGCTCCTCCCTGAATCTCTGTAATGTCCACCATGTTGAGTTGAACCTTTGAACCACTATATTTATTATGCTCATAGCCCAAAGTAAGCTTACATCTACTGCTGTGTAATGATGTCTCCGTACCGTAGATTTGTGCTTGATGATCAGTACACAAGCTCCCAGTGCTCCAAGTTCCCCATCAGGTGGTCGGCCCCAGAGGTCATCAAGTACTGCAAGTTTAGCAGCAAGTCCGACGTCTGGTCATTCGGTGTGTTCATCCGTCTGTGTCTGTGCCTTTCACTTATTTTGTGTGTTTAAGTGTTGGACTTGTTGTCTTTGGAGTCATACAACATCCCTCCTTTGACTTTTTTGAACTATTGATATATATTTGAGATTGCATGTGTAGCTCTCCAAGAAAAACAACGGGTTTTGTTAGCTGGTTGACGACACATCGAAATCCTTTGTCTGCCCATGATAGCATATCGACTCTGATGGAAACCTGAAGCTAAACAAGACCGCAATGATTTGAAACCACTTTAAGAGGCAAACAAAATGACAGCTGAATGTTAAAAGGCATTGGGCCATTTTTTCAAATGATTTTCCTTGTACATGTCTGCACATGTGCCAAAGGACATATGTATAGGTAGATCATTTCATGGAGCAATGCCGTGTGGATTTGCGGTAATCTCCAGGAAGTTAATAGTGTTCAGACCATCGCAAAATAATCAAGCGGAGTAAAAAAATAACGGACTGGACAAAAATAACAATATGTTTTAAGCAGCAGGGATTGTGTCTCCTTTATATATATATATATAGTAAGTCTGAGGACAGTGCAAGAACTCATGCAGATCAAAAAGTACAGCCGAACTGATGAACACATGCCTCTAAAGGCGGCGTATAATTAAATCGTCGGTCAGACCTCTTACTTGTCATAATCATTCAAAATAGTGTACACAAAAGAGCTTACATGGAACGACCACAAACATGCAAGTGATAAACCAGACACACAAGAACTGATTTGGGTTGAACTGACCAACAGTCAATCTCTCCATAGGTGTGTTTATTCTATAACAATTTTGAGTGTCCCTGTTTTCCCCTGCTCAGGTGTGCTCATGTGGGAGGTGTACAACGAGGGCCGCATTCCTTACGAGAACCGCTCTAATGTCGATGTTGTGGAGTCCTTGAGCAAAGGCCTGCGGCTCCTGAAGCCGCGCTTGGCCCCAGACGCCATCCACAAGCTCATGACGTGGTGCTGGAAGGAGGTGGGCACAAGAAAAGGAACATTAAAAATACACACACACACACACACACAGACGCACTATGTGCAACACGCTTTTCAATGACGCGTTTGTTTTCACGTTGTCGTTCTCAGAAACCAGAAGATCGTCCATCCTTTGTTGTCCTCCTGCATGAGCGGGCCTTCCTCTCAGACCTGTGAAGATACGATTTGAGGTTGAAAACTATGAAAACAGCTTATTTATTTTATTTATTGATATATTACCAATTGCTTGTCAAATGTCAGTGACGCCGTTTTGATTGAGATGATTACCAAACACAATTCCTTGGTTTAGCACTTTATCGACTTCATATTCCTGAGAAGGCTCACACAGTCCATTCACACAGCTACTGCTGCTTACTGCTCGTTCGTCTGAAGGTTTCGAATATTCTACAAGGGTTCTTCACATTAAACAGGTGTGGGTTAAACCATTGGTAATTAAATGGATCAATCCTCATGAAATGTTCTGTGTTGTTGTTTTTTACCACAGTTTTCTGCATATTTTCAGCAGTACAACCAAAAAAGGCTTCAAACCACTGCATGACGTAACCCTCTACTGTGCTATTCAAGCTCATGAGTCTCCCTCTGTCAGTCAACCGAGCCATGCAGGCGATGCACTCCACTCCATGGCTGGCCACTACACCTGCAGAGCTTCTGCTCTGCAGGTGTAGTGGCCACAGCTGGAACTACAGGCCTCGCTCCCATCTCTGGCCCAGAAGAGAAACACGTAATGTTGAAGAAAATGTCCCTGATCATTATGCACATCTAAAAGACTATTGCATCCTATATAACCTATTTCAATGTGGGCTAGATGTTAGGAAAGTGGAGCCACAAAAAAAAAGACAAAGCACATGGTGTATGTGTGCACAGGAACATTGACTTATATTCATTGGATGAGCACCTTTAAGTTCATCCATGCAGCCAACCATTAACTCAATAAACCAATCCGCCAGTCATCTAGCCAGCCATTGAACCAACAGACATCTTAATAATGATAATAATTGTATATGTATAGGTTAGCCTATAGGCCTACAGCGCATTTAAAATATATATAGATAGAGGATACTTATACATCCCCTCGGGTAAATTCTGGTATATCGTTCTGCATAATACTTTTATTATGCATATTTTTCCACATGATCAACTTGTGATTTCTCTTTTTCTTTCAAAGAAATATGAGCACAATTATAACTTTAGGAGTTATTAGGAATACAATGGCAAGTAGGGCAATATGGACACAATGACATCTCGCCAGCAGGGGTCTGAAATTACTATTTTGTTTTTTCAAGTATCATCACATTTATGTTCATTAAAACAACATTTATCTTTCGAAATAATATACAACAAAAGAACAAAAAGTAAAAAAAATTATAATAATATATATATTTTTTTAAATAAAAAAAAATACCACGAGCACCACAGATACAATATACGGCAGTAATCTATAAAGAGTATATTTATATTTTCTTTCCCTTGAGAGGACAATATCCTGTAGCCTATTTTGTGCCATATGGATCAACATTCGATCCCCCCCTTCACCCTACTTACTCACACACACACGCACGCGCACACGCAACAACACACAAATACCACCTTTAATGTGAATACGAATATGAAAATGCAGGCTTCATTCTCCACAGGTTTAAATTAAAATAAAGATACATTTAAAACGTACTAACAAAAACTCAAATAACTCGAATCAACATGTCGGAGGGGGGCCTCGCCATCATCCATCCTCTGCCGTGACTGTCCCTTTAAGAAAATGCACTTGCAGCCATTTTCTGCTCTTTGTGTGGGGTGGATTAGCTCTGGGTAGGAGCGGGGCGAAACTAGAGCATCAATCGGCACAGAAGAAGAAGAAGAGAGAGAGAGAAAAAAAAGAAGAGAAGATCATCAAACATTGGATCTCCGTCGCACACCGCGACACCGTCCGCCCGTCTTTGGCTATCGCCGGACGGACATGCAATTGACAGGTAAGTGGTTAATGTAGCGATGGATGGAGCCGCAGCGCTACAGAGGATGTGCGCTGGGTGGTGATGATGGCTGGAGACACTGGAGGGCTGGGCTCTCTCTTCATCCCCGTTACTTGAGCTCTCTCCGTGCACAAATACCAGATATAAACCCGATCGCCCCGTGACCCGGATTGAACGTCCCGTGTGCGTGCGTGCGCGCCTGTGTGTGTGTGTGTGTGGGGGGCTTTTTTTTTCTTTTTTCTTGTCGCGGAATTATTCTGACACATGAATGGGATCCCCGTTAGCTACCATCGGCATCGTAGCTCGCACCGAGATGGGTGGGGTGAAGGAGAGGGTTCCTGTGTAGCAAGTGCACCGATGAAGGAGGGGTCGCGGGGAATTAAGGCTGAGCCGATAACAGCCGGTTTATATATATATATATATATATATATATATATATATATATATATATATATATATATATATATATATTTGATGCTTCAAGCAGGCTCGATTTCACAACCACCGCTTTCACTCTCTTCGCCCTTTTTTCTCTTTCTCTCTCTCTCTCGCTCTCTCTCTCTCTCTCTCTCTCTCTCTCTCTCTAGACCCATCGGCCATCGGGGCACACCATGCCAATGCGTTACAGACGTCTTCACAGCCATCATGGCAGGCGGGCCTGTGACTTGGATGCACAAATGACAGGTTCACCTACTTCCGTTCCACACAAACGTCTCAGCACTGTCTCGGCATCGAGCGCGCGACCTCTCCATCGGATCCCATTTCGATCCTGTGATTATTACCCCTGAAATTATCCCTGAAATGTGAACGTGCTGCTGCTGCTGCTTGTTGCAGCGTCGCTGAGTTGTAAATATGTGTGCCAGCAAGCAGTGATGTAATGACTTGCTATGGATGCTGCTGATGCTGATCCATAGTACATGGAAAACAAATACTCTTATTATTTCTAATCAATTCAATTCTTATTGCATAGTCTAAAATCCATCAGGAGGAGAGATGGTTAGATGGGGTAAATAGGAGATTCTAGAGGGGTAAATTGTGCCATTCCTTCTTCAGGTACGTCCCCCTCGTTGTTAATGATGAATTGATTGGCCGATCCGTGGAGAAGGCTTCATCGCTAATCGAGCAAACGTGCCCAAAACATTCAGTAGCTCCGGGTTCCCAGGTGTGAGGGCTTTTACCTCCCCCTCCTCTGTGTTATGTCATTGTCAGTGGAAGGTCTTTGGGGTTTGGGACCGTCGGTCGGACCAAAGCGAGACATTTGAAGACTTTCGTCTTGAGCTCTGAGATGAACATTTTGTGGCCCTCGATAATGAAAATAGCCCATTCTTTTTTCAGCCCTGCTCATATCCCCACGACACGGCTAGTGGGATTTATTCTCGTCATAGTGGCCTTGTCTTTACATACCGTGCCTTTTTAATAGAAGCTGCAACGTGGCTATTGCCTCATAAGCAGCCATTAGCAGCGGATGGTGATGATGCTGCTGTTTTCAGTTGAGCAAATGGAGACACAGAAAGACAGAAAGACAAAGGCCTGTAGACCGAAATAACCGACCAACCAAGAAAGAAAAGAGAAATAGAGGTAAGTTTGTTACATATCATAAGTTTCAAGTATTGCGCCGGCACACTATCATAAGCACCACCAAACTATGACAAAAACAATTATGAAAACCTAAGGCGGGTGATGTTTCGTTTATGTTGTTTGTTTTACCGTCCTCCCTATCTGTCAAATTCAGTCATGTGAGCCAGGCTGATGTGCACATTTGTGTGTGTGTGATGGTCATTGTTGGCTTCTAAAAGTAGAGAGTGACATCATGGGGGTCATCATGAGACAACGGCAGGTTTTTTTTGCGGCGCTTGTCTCTGAAATGACAATCGGCCCGTCGAATGCCGCAGCCAGGCCCGCGTCGTGTGCATGAGGGGGACACCACTGTGGACCGCACAGACGCTGCTGGAACACACATGTGACCGGTGTTGACTGTGTGTGTGTGTGTGTGTGTGTGTCAGGGAATGTGCCGTATGTCATCGTGTGTGTGTGTGAGCACTCGTCCAAAAGATTTCCTCCACGCCGATCGGGTCCCATCTCATTGTGAGGATGAATATATATTACAAAACTAGCCTTCAGGGGGACTTCCTTCTGAGTGGTGTGACCCTGTAGTTGACACACTTCCTCTGACTCTGTCTTTCTCTCAGACGAGATGTATTGTATACACACGCACGCACGCACACGCACGCACACGGAAATAGTGGTCAAGCTTTTTCTTCTACAAATGCTGCTATTTTGGTACTTTTCATACTCCACCTCATTCCTCATTCTTCTTTTTTAGGTGTAATATTTTGAGCACTTCCTCAGAGCCCCGTGATCCTCATGGTTTAGCGTTGTCATGAGATCTGACCCAAGCTCTTCATGTATGGTGGCTTTAGCTAGAATGCCAGATTCAGGGCATTTTTGCCGTGCATATAATGGATGTTCAAGTGCTATTGTATGGGATTTCTGGGGGGGAAAAAACAACAAAAAAAGTTGTCTTGTGTGGCCTCACTTGGTCCTTCCGGTGTGAAACAGGCCCACGGCTTGGTTACTAAGTGTCCAGAAGGGAATGAAGGGGCTCTTTGCTTTGTGAATGATACACACACACACACACACACACACACACACACACACACACACACACACACACACACACCAACCAACTGTTGAACAGAGACGGGTACAGGGTGGGAAAGTTTATTCAGCCAACCCGGGCTTCAGTCCCCGTCTGTATTCCCGAGCACAGATGGGAGTTCAGTAGCACTGAGCATGTCTGTCTGCCTCACAGAACCCCTTGTAGCGAGCTGCTTGTTACATTTTCTATAAGCTGAAGAGTTAAAAATAACCAGCGGAGTCTTCAAAGCATCAGAGGGTGTGTGTGTGTGTGAATCCAGGTTGTATAGTCACAGCGATGGAAAGAATACAGGGAATACAGTCTTTTAAAACAACTTAAACATCCCAAAGTTTTAGCAGCACGGGGCCCAGGTCTTCATCCGCGTGCACACATCTCATTTCAGATCTGCAGGTCTGTCGCTTATTTGATTTTCACACTTGTCAGAATGAGTCCCATCTTCATCTCTACTGAGCAGAAACAAACACTTTTCTGCATAGCGCTACAACTCCCAGCATGCCAGTGGTACTGCTTGCCACAATGAGCACAGAATACTATAATTTGGCAATATCAATTGTGCACATAATGGCAGACACGACGGCATAGATTCGACCATAAGAATCCAGTCAGCCTCAATGAATTCATCGTATTGCCGTCTTCTCTGTGCCAAGACACGGAAGTGACGCTCACTGAAGTTTCATTAGAGGTGCCATGACACGTTCGTGATGAATTTTGGAATCAAGGCCGGCGGTGAACCTCATGCAAATATCACCTCTGTGTTGCCTAACTCAGACAGTTTGATGTGACAGGAAACTCCACTCGCCTCCCTTTTTGCTCGCCGCCTGTGATGACGCCTGCGTGAGTGGGCTCGGTCGACAGCCCTGTGTTTCTGACTGTTCGGCAGGCGGCGGCGGAGGAGGTTTGTAAGTAGTGCAGCTCCACGCCAGCCACGAGCAGACTCTTGTCATCGTGTTGTTGGTCACATCTGTTCATTTGCGTCTGACGTCCAGGAGGTAAAAAACATTTTGACTATGTGAGACACCATAAACCCAACTTTAACAGTATTGAATGGGAAATGACTGATATCCATTCAACAATTTCACAGCTTGATGCAACACAACTATGATGGCAAGCCTGTTGTCCACCTATGGCAAGGAGAAGAGAGACGGCCCCGTTTGCCTCTTTCCCCTTTGGCCCCTGGCCCTCTCGGCTGAAGCCGAGCTCTCTCCCTGGCTGTGAATATTAAGCTGATTATCGGCCCTGTCAGCCCTGTCTGCCAGGTCAGACGTAAAACACACATTACCGAGAGGCACATGATATACGGGTGGGTGCATACGCGCTGCTTTTTCACCCACTGCTGGGCTGGTGTTTTATAATGAAGAAGAGGAGGTGCATGCACAGTCTGTGTTCATACACCACCCCTATATTGATTTTAATCGATGCAACGTGTGCAGTTCAGCAGTACTTTTGTTTGTCAAATGTCAGTCACCGACACACTCTCTCAGATCAATGACATTTCCAGAACTGTGCACTTAAAAAACAAAACTAAGGTAAGAAGGAAACCGCGAGGGGCCTCTGCCCTTCATTTCCCCAGAGCGAATGTGAGAGGATACAGGTGCGGGGTGAACAGACACGCTGCACCACCGCACAGCCCGAACAGGGTTTCATAGGAGGAAGTGGAGTCTAGACGCGTTCTTTTAGAGAACTGTTTCAACTTCTCTGTTCACTTGCTAATTAGTTGGTACTTCCATCCCGTGTTTCGTTGTACTCACTCGATATGTCCTCTAATTGGAGCCCCTCAGATCCCCTCGGACCTGCAGACTAAGTCCTGTTTGCACATCTCATATCCTCTCTCTCTCTCTCTCTCAGACTTGGGTGTTGTGTGTGAGTGACGCCTTGTTACCATGACGACCCACGTGACCCTGGAGGATGCCCTGTCCAATGTGGACCTGCTGGAGGAGCTGCCTCTCCCGGACCAGCAGCCATGCATCGAGCCCCCTCCCTCCTCTATCATGTACCAGGTACACAAACACAAACACAAACACAAACACAAACACAAACACAAACACACGTCTTTCACTCTTTTCTCCCTCCCTCTGCAGGCGAACTTTGACACCAACTTCGAGGACAGGAATGCATTTGTGACCGGCATCGCCCGTTATATAGAGCAAGCTACAGTCCACTCCAGCATGGTGAGAAATGTGCTCCAGATTGTCAGAATGGACTTGCCATCACATTGTTTGGTTGAATCAATATTTGTTTGTCTGTCTTGAATCGTTGCTGTTCCCCTTTCAGTGAACACTAAGCCGACTGTGGGAAGCAGCCTCACTCCCTTAAAGCGAGCCTTGTAGTTTTTGTGAATTGATTATCATTTGGCTCTTTTGTTCGGATTTGGCGAGGCCCGTGGCAGGGCACACACATGCACACACACACACTCGCATAGACGCACACCTCCCTTTACACACTGGCAGGCAATGGACCAGTAAACCTCTTTCCCCTGATGGGGAATGAGTGGAGAGTGAGATTTGACTGGCGAAGAGGGGAAGTAGCGTCTTTTTAACCTTATTTAATGTGATTGAGGTTGTCGGTCTGTTTGAGGTCACTGCTCTCTTTAGCCAGAGTAATTGAGAAATCTGTCTCGCCCTCCTTCTGAATGAGGAGGAATTTCCCCCTGCTGAAATATTCATCAAGCCCCATTCATCCTGGAATATGTGAGATGATTTGTACTGTCAAGTGCCTTTTTTAAAGGGACAGGTCATCCCAAAATCAAAATACACACGTCTCCGAGATATCGGCCGGAGAGATGCGAGTATTCTCTTGAAAGTAATGGCTCGTGGTGCTCAGAGCGCCAAACAATACATTAAAAAACTGCTAAACAGCAATGTTTCTTTCCAGAAATCATGACTCACTTACTCAACATTATTCACCAACCTTTTTGTTGAGGAACTATTTTCTTTCTACATCATATGTCACATTTTTACAAGATATAGTTTCCACCAAAACTAAACAGCTCACACCAAAACAATCCAGATTAACACAGATCACTACAGGTAAGTAAGTGTTCTTACTGCATCTCTTTTTTTCAAAGAGATGCAAGGAAATAAAGGAAACCACTCCAGGCTTTTGCCAATTGAATATTTGATGTAACTGTGCATTGGTATTGTCTGTATGATTTGTGCAGAATGAGATGCTGGAGGAAGGACATGAGTATGCTGTGATGCTTTACACCTGGAGGAGCTGCTCCAGAGCCATTCCCCAGGTAAATATCGGTTACCTGGGCGACTTCATTATTGCACATAATAGGATTTCCCTAAACTGGACAATTGCATCTTATTATACATGCAAGAAAACGTGATACTTTTTATTGTGGGTGGGAAGAAAAAAAAAAAGATGCAAAATCAAGCCGTTTGATGGCGCCCTCTTGTGTTTGCTAGGTGAAATGCAACGAGCAGCCCAACAGAGTCGAGATCTATGAGAAAACGGTGGAGGTGTTGGAACCTGAAGTCACCAAGCTCATGAAGTTCATGTACTTCCAGGTAAGACCCGGCTGCCTGATGGGGGGGTGGGGGGGGGGGTTAATATGAAGACTTACATTTTAATTAATATGAAGACTTACATTTTAATTCCAGAGTTTTTTCATTCTAACAATTCCGTACATCCGGATTTCCTTGTCTCGACAGCGGAAAGCCATCGAACGTTTCTGTAGCGAAGTGAAGCGCCTGTGTCACGCCGAGAGAAGGAAGGACTTTGTGTCTGAGGCCTACCTGCTCACTCTGGGCAAATTTATCAACATGTTTGCGGTGCTGGACGAACTGAAGAACATGAAGTGCAGCGTCAAGAACGATCACTCGGCCTACAAAAGGTAGCGCACCACAGGTCGAAGGCAGTGGGAATGTAGAGCGGTTTAGGTCGAGCCAAGTTCACGTCTCTCTCTCTCTCTCTCCTCGTCTGCCTCCAGGGCTGCTCAATTCTTGAGGAAGATGGCCGACCCTCAGTCCATCCAGGAGTCCCAGAACCTCTCCATGTTTTTAGCCAACCACAACAGGATCACGCAGGTTGGTGTGCGGACTTGACAACGCGTGGTGTAAAGATGTGTGACCACGGCTGTTTTAATTAGAGAGACATTTAGTTTCAAGGCTGCGTGTTCAGGGTCTGACCGGCTGTTAAACTGGCAGTATATTTCAAACTTAAAGGCGCTGAATTTGATATTCAGAGCTTTATCATAGCAGCAAACAACTGTTTGCTATGTAATGTATAGTGAAGTAATAAGAGTGGTTCAGACTGGTTCCCTTTTTTCATTGTATTCTGGAATATTGCAGAAAATGAGCTCTGTGGCGAACACAACAAGGCCACGAAGACGTTTTGTGGTCTCTTTAATCCACTTGATAAAAAACGCCTTTTTTTAAGACACTTAAAAGCTTAACAATTCTCGAGAGGGCTATTTACTGACGCAGGCGGGAGCGGGCTTTCTTTAAGCCACAAGGTTGGCGGGTTCGATCCCCCGTTCCTCCTGTCTGCTGGGTTGGAGTTTCCCTGAGTGAGACTCCGAACCCCAGGTTGTTAGAATAATACCTTTCTGGCAGTAGACAGACGTAATCATAAGTGTGAGGACATTCACATCTGATACGAAGTAACAGTCCAGTGTGATAAAACTAATACTTTAATTTAATGAATATCACTCTCACATCACATCACATTGCAACTCGTATGCAATGTGACATGAATATCACCCATGAAGATAAAAAGCACCGCACCAATGAGGTGCTTTAAGGTTGTATGTCAGCAATGATATTCCCTATGTAGGACTTGTGGTGCTCCGAGTAGGATGTTATACATTTGGCAAACCACAAGATGTCACTGTTTGCTGCGTTTGAGGCTTTGAAGCCTATTTCTTTCTTTCTTTTTGAAGAAACTACTGTAGATGAAATGATGCAAACGTGACCTGCTGTTCCTTCTCTGTTTGTGCGTAGTGCCTGCAACAACAGTTGGAGGTGATTCCTGGCTACGAGGAGCTTCTGGCAGACATTGTCAACATCTGTGTGGACTATTACGAGAACAAGATGTATTTGACACCCAGCGAGAAACACATGCTGCTTAAGGTACACGCATCTTTTCCTGCTGCCTTCCTAGAACAGTCAGTAGTGGGATCTTTAGCTGGCTAAACGTCCCTCGCTAGTGTAAAGAAATAAAACCCACCTCTCTCTGTGTGTCAGGTGATGGGCTTCGGGCTGTACCTGATGGATGGGAACGTGAGTAATATCTATAAACTGGATGCCAAAAAGAGGATCAACCTGAGCAAGATCGACAAGTTCTTCAAAGTAAGGTTTCTTCTGTTTCAGCATCTCTTTCATCCAGAGTTGTGTTTGCGTGCGTGACTTGAGTGTGAGCTTTTGCTGTCCAGCTTCAGGTGGTGCCACTATTCGGAGACATGCAGATCGAGTTGTCTCGCTACATTGAGACAAGTGCCCACTACGAAGAAAACAAGTCCAAGTAAGAGGACGATGTCAGGCCCTCGATATACACAAAGTGTACAGAGATGCCCTGAAGCACAAAACCATCAATCCTTGACCAACTGAACACCCCCCCCCAAAAAACAACCTTTTCCCCATTTTGTGCCCAGGTGGACGTGCACCCAGAGCAGCATCTCGCCACAGTACAACCTGTGCGAGCAGATGGTGCAGATCAGGGAGGACCACATCCGCTTCATCTCGGAGCTGGCGCGCTACAGCAACAGCGAGGTGGTGACGGGCTCGGGCCTGGACAGCCAGAAGTCTGACGAGGAGTACCGAGAGCTGTTCGACCTCGCTCTGAGGGGTCTGCAGCTGCTGTCCAAGTGGAGCACGCACGTCATGGAAGTTGTAAGTCGATTGTGTGCGTGTGTGTGTGTGGAGGGCGGGGGGCGGGGGGGAGTCACGCTTGTCAATATGCCCGGGGCATTCTTTTTTTTTTTTTAGGTATGAAAGGTTTTGTGGTTTTGAAATTGACCGTCGTAGGTTAGATCTATTTATAGCTCTGCCTGTCAATTTCAGTACTCTTGGAAGCTGGTCCATCCCACGGATAAATTCTGCAACAAGGACTGTCCAGGCACAGCGGAGGAGTACGAACGGGCCACGCGGTACAATTACACCAGCGAGGAGAAGTTCGCCCTGGTGGAGGTCATTGCCATGATCAAAGGGCTGCAGGTAAAACACCGCCGGGTGTTGAGTCGCTCTTTTATGGATGCGTTCAGCAGCGGATGGTCAAAAATACATGTTTTCTGTACATATTTATGAACGCAGTCAGAACATTGTATCTGTAACATGAGAAGCTATACACCAAACATCTTTGATGTCATCCATTGTTCCCCTTAAATACATAGTTTGACATTTTTGGAGAATGCACTTGTTTTCTTTCTAGCTCAGGGTTCAATGAGAAGACCAAAAGCGCACTCGTAAGTGTGTCTGTTGAATATGAAGCAAGAGCTGGAAGCAGGATAGCTTAGCTTAGCATAAAAATGGAATATCTATTCTTAGATTGCCCATTTATAAAGGAGGGAGAAGGAGTTATTTAAGCATTTTAACTAGGTAATGGAACATTTTGTTGAGACACAAATTATTATTCAGAGCTGAATGTTTTATGTTTTAAAACAATGCCTGGACGCCTTTCAATAGAAAGACATCAGAGTTTAAAAGGTCAATAGGTGTACTTCCCAAACATTGTTTTCCTTTAATACTGAGTTCACACTAATCCCAGCGCTGGTGTAATGAACTGTGTAGGTTCTGATGGGCCGGATGGAGTCGGTGTTTAACCAGGCCATCAGGAATACCATCTATGCAGCGCTGCAGGACTTTGCCCAGATGACCCTCAGGGAGCCTCTGCGCCAGGCTGTACGCAAGAAGAAGAACGTCCTCATTAGGTAAACGCACACAATGTTGATTTAATCAAATGAACATCAAAGCTAAAGCTAAAGACCGAAAGCACTTTAATAATCTGTTTTTCCGCGTCTGCAGTGTTCTTCAGGCCATTCGTAAGACTGTGTGTGACTGGGATGGGGTGAGGGAACCCCCAAATGACCCCTGCCTGAGGGGCGAGAAGGACCCAAAAGGTGGATTTGACATCAAAGTGCCCCGCAGGGCTGTCGGACCCTCCAGCACACAGGTAAGACATGAAATAGATGCTTGAAGAGAGAAGCCGATACGGGAATGCTGTTGTGATGTTTTCACTAAATAACTCTGTTTATGTTCAAGGATTTTATTCTGAAGGTTAAAAATCGTTTCCACATTCCTTTTCCTCACAAAAAAGTACAAATTCCTCTCTTGAATCAACTCTGCGCTATATGTATACGTATAATCAGAGTCATGTTGAATGATGATGTGGTGGTAAATGTCTCCCAATGGTTCATTTCATTAGCACCCTGACATGTGCTGCGAGCGATGTTTTAAGAGTCTTTTGACCTTTTTGT
Source organism: Cyclopterus lumpus (assembly GCF_009769545.1). Classification (NCBI taxonomy): domain Eukaryota; kingdom Metazoa; phylum Chordata; class Actinopteri; order Perciformes; family Cyclopteridae; genus Cyclopterus; species Cyclopterus lumpus. Next base: position 8,118,869 of record NC_046975.1, on the reverse strand, counting down.
CTTCCCTCTGCAGCTGTACATGGTGCGCACCATGCTGGAATCATTGATAGCGGATAAGAGCGGATCTAAGAAGACTCTCCGCAGCTGCCTGGACGGACCCATAGTGGTGGCCATCGAAGACTTCCACAAACATTCCTTCTTCTTCACACACCTGCTCAACTTCAGCGGTGAGTTAGAAACCTTCGGCGTGGATAGTGTAAGAAATAAGGTCACATGGGAACAGCTCTTGGAAAAAGCAATCAAAGTGGCAATGCATGTAGACCTGTGGACATTTGAAGTCACTCCCCCCTCCTCTGCTCCCTGTGTGTGTGCGTGTGTGTCCTTCGTCGGTCCAGAGGCCCTGCAGCAGTGCTGCGACCTGTCCCAGCTGTGGTTCAGAGAGTTCTTCCTGGAGCTCACCATGGGTCGCAGGATCCAGTTCCCCATTGAGATGTCCATGCCCTGGATCCTCACCGACCACATCCTGGAGACCAAGGAGCCCTCCATGATGGAGTAAGACAAAACTCCCACCGCCGTAACCCGCGTTGTGTCTTTGTCCCTGCGTTATAACCACCATTCCCCCTCCCCCAGATATGTGCTGTATCCTCTGGACCTGTACAACGACAGTGGCTACTACGCTCTCACCAAGTTCAAGAAGCAGTTCCTTTATGACGAAATCGAGGCCGAGGTACGGTCTTAAGACCATCACTTGAAAACAAGTCAAATTGAAATGCATCAGTGTTGCTGTTATTTTCAAAGCGTTCTTCTTGATCGCAGGTAAACCTCTGCTTTGACCAGTTTGTCTACAAGTTAGCGGATCAGATATTTGCCTACTACAAAGCAATGGCTGGAAGGTACAGTAGGAGAAGTGACTCTCTCTCTCTCTCTACGTTTGGAATTAGTGGCAGATATTGTAGCAGTCCTCCCAAACTTCATCTAGTAAAACCACATGCTACGTGTTTCACAGCGTCCTCCTAGACAAGCGCTTCAGGGCAGAGTGTAAAAACTATGGCGTGATCATCCCGTACCCGCCATCAAACCGCTACGAGACGCTGCTCAAACAGAGACACGTGCAGGTACGGTGGAATCTTGTCCTCCATTGCTCGTGCACCTTTTTTTGGCAACTTTATCCGTGTGTTTCTACTGTGTTCTATTGACCATCGCTCCCGTTTCCTGCAGCTGCTAGGTCGCTCTATTGACCTGAACCGTCTGATCACCCAGAGGATCTCGGCAGCGATGTACAAGTCCCTGGACCACGCCATCAGCCGCTTCGAGAGCGAGGACCTCACTTCCATAGTGGTAAGATGATATACACACACGCCAAAAACTGGACGCACTAATAAAGCTGAGGCTTCCCCCTTCCCATCCTCATACACATCCCTGTATCCCTCCTCCACCAGGAGCTGGAGTGGCTGCTGGAGATCAACAGACTAACCCACCGGCTCCTGTGCAAGCACATGACCCTGGACAGCTTCGACGCCATGTTCCGCGAGGCCAACCACAACGTCTCCGCTCCCTACGGGCGAATCACTCTCCACGTCTTCTGGGAGCTCAACTTCGATTTCCTGCCCAACTACTGCTACAACGGATCCACCAACCGGTCGGTTTGATAATAGGCTTGTTTGTTTTTTTGTGTGTTTTTTTTCTCCTTTTGGGTTTTAAACAAGGTTTTCTCTACAGCTTTGTACGTACGGCCATTCCCTTCACCCAGGAGCCTCAAAGAGACAAGCCAGCTAACGTGCAGCCTTACTACCTGTATGGGTCCAAGGTAGGGTGCCACTGATGACTCAAATTTGATTTTGCAGTAAAGATTCTGGTATTATATTGTATAGAAAACCCGTCTGCCTTCTGGTCCAGATTAACACGGCTTCTGTCTCCCGTTTCTTCCTCTCTCCTCAGCCTCTGAACATTGCCTACTCCCACATATACAGCTCCTACAGAAACTTTGTGGGCCCGCCCCACTTCAAGACCATCTGCCGTCTCCTTGGTTACCAAGGCATCGCTGTGGTGATGGAGGAGCTGCTCAAGATTGTCAAGAGCCTGGTATTTATCTTCGTTTCCCCCCCCGAAAAAGATGTTTCCTTCCTCAGTTTGCTGGATTGTTAAAGTGATGTTTTCTTTCTTTGTGCCCTCTCTTCCCTTTGCCTGTTCTATCTTCCGTGTCACTTTGCAGTTACAGGGCACCATCCTGCAGTACGTGAAAACCCTGATCGAAGTCATGCCCAAGATCTGCCGCCTTCCGCGCCACGAGTATGGCTCTCCAGGTGAGCCCACAGTCTCCACTGTTCCAGTTCATTTGATTTCATTTATTTACATTTATTTAACCAGGAAAAGCCTCATTGAGATTAAAAATCTCCTTTACAAGAGTGTCCTGGCCAAGACAGCAGTAGCACATTAAACAAAGTTTCAGACATACAACATAAAACAGTGACAGACAATAACAAAGAGTAAAACCAAAACTAAGACTCAAGTCATCACATCCCAGTTCACAACCTGACTTACCTCAACCTTAATGCAGTGCATGTGGGGTTATCTCAGTTTATGGCATCCGGTTTTAGTCTGATAATTACTTTGAGATGCATAGAAGGGTAGAGGACATGTTGAAGACAGAAAGGCATGAAGTCATTTATCTGAAAACAGAACAGCGTCGGGCAATCGGGTATCTTTTGCTCCAGTTGATGAAATGCCATTTAAATTCGAGCTCAACCCCCCCCCCCCCCCTTGCCAACAGTCTCCAATGTTGTGCACATGCTACCTCTTTGAGCTTAGTCAGGACTTGGAGCCATTACTGAAATAGAAGATTTCTTGGAGCTGCAGTTTTGAACATTTGCAGCACAGAGTCAGCAGTAGAAAAATGCGGACAACGTATAAACCGCATCAACAGGAATCAAACAGCCAGCATTGTCGAGCAGTGAGGAGGGGTCTAAAATGAGCCGATTGGGGACACAGTCTCGGGGAAATTAGCAACTCTGCTGCAATGGTAATCACGTTTGGGATAGGTGATCTATTTTGATTTAAAAAAAATAAAAAATACACTCGATTTATAAAGTATATCTATTCGTCAACAGAAACGTTCAAATCGGGCACACAGAAGCGTCCTATTTAAAAGCGTAAAAGATGCTCTATTTTTGTGCCAACTTCCTTTGCATCTCGGAGCATTGCCTGCCTCGCCTGCCTCTGAGAGGTCAGTCAGATGGGATATCCGTACGAGGAGCGCTCGGTAATCTGTAGATTATTTATGTTCTGTACACTCATTTCTGTACCTGGCTTACTGCCTGTGATCTCGGCCTGATGCTCGGACCAAATGTGGGTCAGGGTAGACCCGCTGTCTTCTCACAGATTCATCCAGGTAGCGGTAGATTATCAATGACATAAGGAGGTATTAGCAGCCGCTTACTGCATAGCTGCAGGTTCGCCTGTAGGAAATCCAAAAAGAAGGTTCAATAGTAGATTTTTATTTTATTTTTTAAATTTAACAAGGTATCATGGCTGCTCCATTGCAGGTATCTTGGAGTTCTTCCACCATCAGCTCAAGGATATCATTGAATATGCTGAGCTGAAGACAGACGTGTTCCAGAGCTTGAGGGAGGTGGGGAATGCCATCCTCTTCTGCCTGCTCATCGAGCAAGCTCTGGTGGGACATTTCCTTCAGTTTTCATTTCCCTTCTTTCTATATATCACCACATGAAACCGTATGTTTTGAAATTGTTATATACAGTATGTATTATTATTCTGTCCCATATTAGCTGGCTCCCCCCCCCCTTTATTCCACTGCTTTCCCAACCTTTCCAGTGTTAATTCCCTCTGTGGTGCCAGAGCATGTTCAGTGCTCAGGCTCCACCAATGTGTGATGTGATGTGTAATCTGTGGGTGACCAATGACCCGGGTGCCTGGAGGTTTCTGCCCAATTGCTGATGTGAATTTACATCCTGAATCAAATACGACGGGCAGAAACCCGCTAGGCTCCCCAGTTCCCGTGGCCCCGAGTGTGTTCGATCTTTTGATCTTCTGTTTTCTGAACTGCAACTCTATTTTTCATTCCACGCTGGCAACTACCGCAGGTGGTAAGGATTTAGGTTTTATCTTAAAATAACACAGAGTTGGAATGTCCTATTCTCTTCTATCTCTTGTTGGTTTGGGCTGCTGTGTTTCTCTCTTTTCTTCTCCTTCTTCTGCAGTGTTAGTTTGGCACAAACGGCTTCACCTCCAACCAGCCATGGGAGCAAAGAGGCCTTTTTACTGACCTTTTTTTATTTGACCACGAATTCCATGAAAATACTACTTTTTAAGTGTATGTATTTGAAGACAGACATTTTCTCAAGAAAATCTCATACGTAAAATAATAGAACATCTGGCTGCTGTAGTCAAGCAGCATCTTGAATGTCTTCCATGGAAGAGGTGGTGACGTGTCTCCGGTTGGTTGTTGATGGAGTCCGGTGCTCTGCACTTCTTCCTCACACTCTCTTTTGATGCCTGACTACGTAACACTACTCAGCTGGCACTCTCTCACGCTCTTCACCATTTCTGTCTACTGTACTGACCTGCGTGTGTATTGGGTGTTTGTGCGCATGTTGGTTTGGATTACCTGTAAGTGTGTGTGTTACTTTTCTTTTTCATCTGTGCATGGCTCTTCTTTTCATTCATCACCTTTTTATGGTTTCAAGGTGCTCCCTCTCTGCATTTAGTTAGATTGATATCTTGTTGTCTTAACTAACTAACTAACTGTCACCATGACAACCACTCAGATGATTAAGAATGCCCTCACATAGCTAGAACACCACTAACGCACTGACTGTTTGGGTTTACTAAAATGGCTGTGAACTTGATGTTGATCTGATGTTGTGATGGATGTATCATCCATGGCTTGATTAACATACACACACCCATTCTGTTATCTTATCTCCTGCTCTGTGTAATAAAGCTGACGATAGTGATGAGCAATCCGTCAGAATATGGAGCTCATGGCAGTGTTCTTATGACTTTGAACATTTGAAAATATGCTTTAAAAAGCTATTATAAGTTAAGAAATTCAGCTTGGGAGTATTTGGGGGTGTTTTTTAAAAACAACATTGCCTTATGGTTACCTGCATGCTCTAAAGGTGCCCATAAAGCAAAGTGGATGGTGTTCTTTGAATTCAAATGACCCTTTCTTGTGTTGTGCTTCAATTTTAGTCCCAGGAGGAAGTGTGTGACCTGCTTCATGCCGCCCCCTTCCAGAACATTCTGCCCAGAGTCTACATCAAAGGTATACAAAAGGGTTGGAGGCACTAAATGCAAGGCAGATGGGTCAAAAAGACAGGAAAGTGTTACTCGTCCTATAAGCCCATTGGCTTATGTGTCATTTTTGTTGTCCCTCCTTGTGTTTGTGTGTTATGTAGAGGGCGAGCGTCTGGAGGTGAGGATGAAAAGGCTGGAAGCCAAGTACGCCCCTCTCCACCTCGTGCCTCTAATTGAGAGGTTGGGAACCCCACAGGTGAGTTCAACCTCACGGTCTTTAAGAAGGCAGACAGACACAAACGCTATATTTCTCCCACGAGTATTTTGTATAATACTTAATGAGCTCTTCAAATTTAAATACTAACAATAATGATGAAATATCCCGGCTGTTCTTTTGACCAGCAAATTGCCATCGCCCGTGAGGGGGACCTGCTGACCAAGGAGCGCCTGTGCTGCGGCCTTTCCATGTTCGAGGTCATCCTGACGCGCATCCGCAGCTTCTTGCAGGATGGGGTGTGGCGCGGCCCTCCGCCCACCAACGGCGTCATGCATGTTGACGAGTGTATGGAGTTCCACCGCTTGTGGAGCGCCATGCAGTTTGTCTACTGCATCCCTGTGGGCACACATGAGTTTACTGCAGAGTAAGTGGCACCTGGCTGGTTTGTGTACAGTAGGAATATATATATATATATATATATATATATATATATATATATATATATATATATATAAAAACACATTGCTATGGTTGTTACTCATAACTTAGTTGGAAAAGTTGACATCTGTAGAAAAAGAAGATGTCATAAAGCTTAAGGGAAACTGATTCTCTCCACATTGATGTTCCTTCTGCCGTAGGCGAAGCAGTCATCATGTTACCACTTTCTACTTCAGAAAGAGAAAAAATAAAAAAGAGTTGAGTTACATTTGTTCCCCACATTGTCGACCCCTTCCCTGTCTCTACCAGCAGCTGATAGAAACACTGTACGGTAGACTTCAGATACTGTTGCTCAATAATACTGACTAATATTGTCACAAGTTCTCAACCACATTTTACTTGATGGAAATGTGCACTGAATAGCATTTGATTTAGCTGACGCGTCTTAAATGAGCCAATTGCCTCACTGTAATGTGAAAAGAACTGGTGTGATTTGCGTGCCTTGCATACTAGGCAGTGCTTCGGCGATGGGCTGAACTGGGCCGGCTGTGCCATCATTGTGCTGTTGGGACAGCAGCGCCGCTTTGACCTCTTTGACTTCTGCTACCATCTGCTCAAAGTCCAAAGACAGGACGGCAAGGATGAGATCATCAAGAATGTGGTGGGTAAACTTTGATCCGCTACATTTACTCGCACCTCTTAATATTGTCCGACTTATCCTTTTTCTTTTTTCTTTTTTCTTTTCTTCCTTCTGCCGTATTTTTTTTCTTTCTTGACAGCCCCTGAAGAAGATGGCAGACCGCATCAGGAAGTACCAGATCCTCAACAATGAGATCTTTGCCATCCTCAACAAGTACATGAAGGCGGTGGAGACGGACAGTTCCACTGTGGAGCACGTTCGCTGTTTCCAACCTCCTATACACCAATCTCTGGCTACCACCTGTTGAAATAGACCCCCCCCCTACACACACACACACACACACACACACACACGCACACACACACACACAAAACACATAGCTGTGATTCAAATGTCTGCCTCTTCCTGGTCTTGTGGGGGTGTAGTTTGCCACGATGGCTCCACACTGGCTTTAAGAATCCAAAGACAGATCCTCTCAAACTGTTCCTCGATCTAAAACATAGCTGTCTTTGAATCCTTGAAGCGTTAATTAGCCCTGAGAAGTGGACCAGGCCAGAGGCGGGAGAGTTATATTCACACCTTTTTTCTTTCTTTTTTTATCTCACTATCTGTGTGGCCCTCACTCAGATTCATGCATGCCTCGTCTTATTCCTTCCGCTGCACACCTGTGGATTGGACCACTGACACAAATGCCAAAAGAGTATCTCTATCATATGATCTGGAGCCACTCGTTTGAAGTCCCGGCCACTGGGACTCAGAAACGCCTTTTCAGAATTTTCAATCGAGAGCCGAGGCTAAAGTAAATCTAACAATGTTTGAATAAAAGACTAAATAATGCGAGGAAATAGCTAATTTTCTAAGTTATATAGATATCTTATAACATGGTGCTCTTAAGTGCTACGACAGCTACTAATCGTGCGAGCGCAGGCATCAGTACACCCCGTGCTACCATTATGCGTGACCAGAACCTGTTCATCGTGATACATTGCTAACGCTTCACTCATTTGTATGATGATCTGGTCTGCCCTTGTTCATGGTCCACAGTGTCTATCATCTTGATGCATTTATATACTTCTTCACCTGCTTGCTTTCAAAGGAATGAAAGTCCATCGTATTCTTATATTGCTTTTATTTATCTCCCCACATGTTTCTTTTTTGCTTCCTCTTGACACATTTTTATTCTTTACAAGTTCCGCTGTAAATTTCACCATTTAACTAAGTGAAGTGTTGAGTGTTGTAATTGTTTTTGTTTTTAATTATTAATATTTTAATTTACACATCCGTGGTATACTTGCCTCTCTACTACTGGCTGGAAACCTCATCAACTGTAATATTTTTATTTTTTTTTCTCTCTCTCTTTTGTCTGTCGGAAATAATTTTTTTATATTCTGTACATGAATACAGTGATATTATTTACAATTTGGGAAGGACTCATCTTCATCTGGGTAAATGTGTTGGTTTTTTCAAGAGTTAAAAAAAGAACAAAACAAGATTAGAAATACCTCTAGGTTGTATAAAGACAGTGCTGTACTAGATTAACCTGTTCTGAGTGTGAATGGATGATGTTGGTCTAGCAGACCTATACAGTACTCTGCAAATAAAGGAAAACACATAACTAAAATGTCAGTTATAGTTAAAGGGCAGTTTATTAAATATAGCCAGTATTTACTATTGTTGGACTTCTGCTTTAGATTTAGCAGTGTTATCAAAATATGCAAAATTTTTCCCTATTTTTATTTTTTTTCTTATGAAGGAAAACAAAGGAATTATTAAGAAGTAACCCTCCCCAAACTGCCCTGTGATCTTTTTCTGCTCTGTTTTGAATGAACAAACTTTCTTTTGTAACTCAAGTGTCTTTTTATCATATTTATTCAACTCCGACGTATTGTTAATTTAAAGGTTAATCTGGTTCAAATGAAGGTACCAATGTATCATCTCAAAACCTTAGCATGGCAAGTGTAATTTATTGTCATCAATGGCTCCATTTGTGACATGAGGCTTTGTGTATGATATTGTTGTACAAGTGACCATGTTTTGAAGTACAAAAAAGTGGAGAAAAAGAATATAAAGTGTACAACAATGGTCCTGCAAAGGATGTTGTATTTCCATGAAATAAAAAAAAATGTTTAACTGAAAAACAGGATGTCATGTTTACAATATTTGCTTTTCAAAGGGTTTTACTTTTTCACTCAAGCAGTATGAGTTGCTTTGCTTTTTTTCTGGTTTTAAAATACTTTGAATATTTTTGATATTTGGTGGCTTGTCAAACAACCCTTAGTCAGTATAGGATATGGTTGGTTAAATGTAGACTATAGAATAATTAAGATAATTTCCTTTGGTGCAACTAGAGTTCATTTCCACAACCAAGAAAACAAATTAAACGAATATATGACCAAATACTATTTTTGAAGTAATTCTTAATGAAAATTCGACATTTGAGGATAACTGATATTGATTTAAATACTTATGATGCTAAGGTATGGAACTCGTCCAAATTGAGCTAGGAAGCCCCTCCTGGTGAATAGATAGTATAAATACTACAACTACTTTATAACGTCCTAGACCAGGGTGTCAAACTCAAGGCCCGCGGGCCCGCCACGTCATTTTATGTGGCTCGCGACAGCTTGAAAGACATATCAGTACAAGTTTGCGTTGCTTTACTCGCGTGAGTTTACTCGCTGGACTGTGATCATTTGCTTCATTCGCGCTAGAAGCGCTGGAGAGGAGGCGTGGCTTATCGCCATGGAAACAGTTTATTTCCGCCGTCCACCATGGTAGAAATAACCACTATTTCTGCTTGTGGAGGTTCCACAACATACAATAATATTAATATTATATATTATGTTATCCGTAGCTGCACACAGCTTCTCCAGGAACTGCGTCTGGATGACCGCAGCTTCTAGACTATCAATTTATCCTCCATAGTTTCTGATTCAACAACGGTATGACATCAGTGATGTCAGGAGGCGCATCTCACACACAATTGTACACGTTATTCGCATCCATATGTGTCTGTGCATTGACTTTGTATTTAAAAACATCCCCAGTTCTCCCATTATTAATTCAGGTCTATGTCAGTGACCTCAGGTTGAAGTGAGTGCTGCTTTATTTTCTTTAAAGCACAATGTTTCTCAGTATTTATACCTACCGATAAGGTAATCAGAAGAAACATTAATTTACTATACTTGAATCTTTTTGAATTGCACTTTTTGTTTGATTTATTTTGAGTTTGTGGATAAAAGCTGCTACTCAAGATTCAGTGAGTGAGTCAAAAGTTACATAATTTGAGTCTTCTCAGTAGTTTGACTTTTTTATTTAATGTTTGTGCATGAAAGCACTGTTGAGTCTGTTAAAAAGGCTGACGTTACTGAATCGTTATGTTGTATTACCTTGTGTCCTTAAAATGCATTTTGGGTTTTTTAATTGACTGTAAAGGGAATATTATATCTCACGTTCAAACTGCACCATCTTTTCATTTAATCAATTTGAGAAGTTGAAATTGTTCCTCGTTTTCAGGGGCGATGGTGGGTCCCACAGCCAGACCAGTTGAAAACAACTGCCCCGGACCAGTGGAGAACCACTGCCCCGGACCAGTGGAGAACCACTGCCCCAAACTAGTGGAGAACAACTTCCCCGGACCAGTGGAGAACCACTGCCTCGGACCACATCTGTCACACATGTTCCTAGCAACTCACAATTATTTGTTGAACCAGAGTTATGTCCTTCTCAACTGTGACAAAAAAGCTTTGAACAAAGTTAATGTAATAACGTGTGTTTGATCTTTGATTGAGTAATGGGGGTTTCTTAACCCTAAATTAAATGGATTTACATTATAAAAACAGAGAATGTACTATAGTAAATGTACTTACATATATGTTTACATTTATATAAAGGCATATAAAATATGTTTACACTTGAATAAACAATAATCAAATGCAAAGGCAGTAATTTAACAATATGTTCGAGAGTAGTTACATCTATACAGTGTTACAGTTACAGTTTGACAGCCCCGTCCTCGACCATTTAGAATGGAGGGACGGCGTCATCCAGGACTGGCTGCCCATTGGCCGTACGTACGTTCACGCAAGTACGACGTCATTTTGAAAAATTTAAGCGGTCGAGCGCTGCGCCTGTTGTTGTGTGTGTGTCATTGGGAGCTGCAGCGCAGCGTTCTCGATACGGTTGAGAATTTAAAAAAATTAGTTGCATACGGTGAATTAAAAATGTCTTTTTCAAGAGCCCCAGTGAAACGGTTCAACGAGAACGTAGGTGAGTGACGTTCACGGGCCGCCGTCGCAGTAGCATGTTGGCTCAATATCCTCTCAAGTTAGTCAACTGTTGCGTTAGCTCGTTAGTAGCTTTTGATGGCTAGTTAGCGCGAGGTAAAACAAAACGAGCTAACGTATGTTGTGTCTCAACCAACAAAGAAGCAACTGTGTCTGTAACCTGGCTCTTTTTGTGCTGTTGGCCGAAGGTTGTGCTCCTCCACCGGGGACTTATGAGGTCAAACCGGGGGACCTGAAGGGGGCAGCTTCCTTCGACAAATCCGATCGATTCAGACTCGTTAAGGCTGGTGGGTACACGCGATACGCAACACGCACCAGGGAAAGAATACGTTGAACGTGAGCTCAGACAGAAAATACAACCATCTATTTTTCATTATCTGTTTCTCCAGCCGATCTGCCAGCACCGTCGCCCTCCAGAAGTGCCCTAATGTCACCCGTCCGCAGGACGATGTCGGTTGATGGTCTTGTAAGTGGTCTTTTACATCAGCATGGTAACTTATGGCTCCTCGGTAACAGATCAGCTATTTCAAAATATGCTCCTGTCAAAAAATAAGTAAAGTATCCCTTTTGATGTCCTGTGAAATCCTCTAGGTTGAAGGTTCAAGTGTAAAGAAGGAGAAGAATGCCGTGACTATGGAGAAGAAGAGGCAGACACTCTTAGAGAGAGAGGTAGCTACACTTCATCAAAGGAAGATTTGTGTTTTTGATTTACGACAAAAATGTTATGTTTTCTGTCATCAGGGGCTTGTGTCCTCTTTTCATAACTGAGCAAACAGTAAATCCACAGATGTTTACACAGTCCTTGGTTCTATATCGGCTGATGTCCAAAATGTCATGACCGTAGCGTTGTTTCCGTCCAGATAAGGTCGCTGGTTCAGCAGCGAGGGGAGCAGGACCGCCGCTTGTTGGCTCTGGAAGAGGATCTGAAGAAGGTGGAGGCCAAGTTGCTGGCTGCAGTCAGGGAGAAGACAGGTTTTTCTGCTAATGTCACCACCCTCGACAGACAGCTCGTAGAGCTCATGAAAGTCAACAAATTCCTAAAAAACAAGGTGTGCTTGGTTTTGATGTTAATTTTTTGTATTTTCAGATATCTTGTCTTGATTACGCCTTGATGAGTGTCTTAGCTGCTAAAAACGTTTTATGCGCTTGCAAAGTGTGACCGAGTGCATGTTTTCTTTTCTTTTTTAGGTTTCTGCTGACACTACGAAAAAGAGAATACATTCTCTCACAATGGACTTGATGGAGGCCAGGAACACTTTGGATTTTAAAAACAAGGTATGACTTGTCTACACATACTTCTCTTGCCAATAATCTTGTCAATATCAATAATTACAACAAATAAATCAATCAATTAGTTTGATCATAGCTAATCACATTTTCAGCTTCGGTGGATGCTTATGTATAGTGTGTGTGTGTGTGTTTCCAGGAGTTAAATGTCCTGCAGATTAACACTGAAGGCCAAGCAAAATTGCTAGATTCTGACCTGCAAGCTGCCAGGGCTACTGTCACTGCTCTGAAGGACAGGAGTAAAGACTTGGGTAAGATTGAACAGCGTTAGATAGTGCTACTAGCAATACAAACATGCTTGCATTTATAGAGGAATAAAAGCAGATGAAGTAACCAGGGCTGTACTGTGACTTATGCCTTTTACAGAGGACCTTCATCATGTCACCAAAACTCTGAACAAAGAGCTGGAGAATGAGAATGCCAGATTGCATGGTGAGTCTTGTGTATATGGCTTACTTTTTCCTTGTCACACATTTAGGTGTGTGTGTTTTAATAATTCTGTGTCATTTTCCAGCTGTTATACAGGAGCTGAGGGAGGAGATCAAAGTTCTGCAGCAATACCTGGATGCAGCCAATGATCAGATCCAGGTATAAACTCTCCCTAAATAACATATTCATAGTAAAAAAGAAAGCATGCTTTACCTGTCTGTGTGTTTGTAGGATCTCCGTTTGAATCTTCGAGAGAAGACCCAGGAGAACACTGTTGCTGGTTCTCAGGTGGAGAAAGTGAAGTAAGCAAATGCCTCATGCTTCTTCCAAGCAGGTTAGATCCTCACTGTATACAATGACACACATTTTCTACTTTTCCACAGGCAACTAGAGACTGACCTGGACCAGCGCACCACTGAGCTAGAAACCATCCAAGATGTGTTGAGGCAAAAAGAGGAGGAGGCACAGAAATTCCAGCAAGTGCTGCAGGTGTCGAAGGATGATTTAGTGGAGGTGGAGACGAGGTTGGAGAACCAAGAGCTGGAGCTTAAATCTTCACAAAGGTCAGTGAGTGACATGGAGGCGCAAATAGAGCTGGCCAACCAAAAGGTGCAGGATTCTCAAGCAACAGTTCGACAGCAGGAGGCAGAGCTCACTAGACTGAGAGAGGTGCTCAGAAGGACAGAGAAGGAGCTGGATGAGAGAGTGGCACATCTTGAGCAAAGGTGTCTGTTCTCTGAGGAAGAGAGAAGTATGTTCACCAAGATCTATTTACCATGATAACTTAAATTGCAAAAAAATAGAAAGACTATTATGTGATGCATATATTGTGTTTTTTGTTTAAGGCAAGACTCAGGAGGAAGGAATGAGGAGAGTGGAGGAATTGAAAACAGAGCTCCTCTTGATAAAGGAAGCTAAAAAAGATGAGAAAAATACCCAGATTCAGCTCCAGCAAGAACATGCTGCTCTTACTGAAGAGCTGACAAAAGAAAAGGTTCTTTTTTGTTGGTCTCGCATGGCACCTCCTTTTTAGATTCTGTGCCAGATCACCCCGAGCGGTGACTCACTCTTCTTTTTTTCTACAGGTACTTGTGGACTCCTTGTCTGTGCTGGTGGAGCAGGAGAGGGAGGAGGCAGAGGAGCGGCTGAGACAGCTAAAGGAGGAGTTGGAGGAGGTGCTGGGGGAGCTCGCTGTCTTGGAGGACCTGGACCAGAGGAGGCAGGAGGTGGCGGAGAGGAGTCAGGAGTCCCTCCAGAGGCTGCAGGAGGACTACAACGAGCTGGAGCGCCAGCTGAGTGACACCAGGGCACTGTTGGAGAGGTGAGCAACCAAAGGCCAAGCCTACTGATCAGATGTGTTGACAGAAACCGCATTACGGTGAAGTCTGAAAGTCATGCTTGCATCAACGACGTCCTCCTCGCGGCACTTGTGAAACAACACCTTCTTTTGTGGATTTGTTGCAACTGCCTGCTTGCTACTATTTTGAGCCGGCAGGCTAGAAAAATAATTGACAGGTTGCTGAACCATCACAGCTCTGACACAGAGAGTGGGTCACTGTCTATTTTTGTGGAAGCCCAATTTCATTGATTGCAAGTAACCTCACCACCTCATCTTTAGAATCTGTGGGAAAGCAGGGCACTAGTTGGAGGGACTTTTATTATTCGGTGTGGCTTTGCGAAGCAGCAGGCTCATAGAGCCTTGCTGCAGCAAGCCACACTGCATGTTCTCCTGCGGGCTTAATATTCTTCCAATTCTCCCTCTTCCGCCAGAACTTTGGTCGAGCGTACAGCTCGCAGCGTTGGACGCATCTGCATAAAAAATACATCAAAACGTGCGGCCTGATCGGGAATCGTGTGCATTTAAGTGGCAAAAAGATCCGCCCGGCCGTTTCTCGGAAAAACGGCAAAAAAATTGCAAAGCCTATGGGAAAAATACTTTGGACCACTAAGGATCCCAAAGCGTAGCTCGCAGATGCGTCAAAATACATCAAAACGTGCGGCCTGATCGGGAATCGTGTGCTATTTCTTTTCTAAGAGATCGGCCCGGCTCTTAGCCCCCAAAACGTCAAAAAACGGCGAGAAATTGTCCCACACGGAATCTTTGTTCGAGTTTCGGAAGATTTCTGGTCTGTTTCAGAGTTTATAATGGGTGTGTGTGGGACGGAATGTTCAGCTCTAGAGTGACAGAGCCAACTGCCAGAGTGTGAGAGGAGCAACCGAAAGTCCGAAAAAATAAAACGTATTTTGCCACAAGTCTCACAGTTGGCAATCTTTTTACACCATTTATGAATCAAAACGTAGGGAATTTTGTGCCGGTCCTCACATGTGTCGATTTGAATCCACAATGTTTCCCACATGTGTCAGGAGAACCCTTAACGAGCGAGCAAGTCCAGCTCTCTGCCCCATCCGACTCCATTATAAAACCGGAGCCAGATTTTCTTTCTTTAAAGAAGTGAGAGCACTTTGTAAACTGTGATTAAGCCGTCATATCTAAACCCAAAAACACATTTAAGGACACGTTCACAAAAGCCTTGAGCCGCTCCTAATGTCCACACTTTTGTGATCAGAGTTATGGTTTTCTGTGACATTCCACATTTCGACAGGTTCTTTTTCATGAAATACCCAGATTAGTCAGACACACAGCTGCTTCAAATGAGCTAATCAGCGGAGATCAGAGGAGAAAGAGCTTCAGAGTAACTCCGGTTATATTTACTCCACCAAGATAACAAATATATCAGCGCGTTCGGCTCAGTCTTTCCTCTCTATTGATAATACTATTTTGGTGTTTTGATCATGTTTTTCTTTACAGGGTTTTAAATTGTTTGGTAGAAAATCCAGTCCAGTCTGACCCCTTCCTCTTTTATCCAATATGAATCAAGGATATTCAGTTGATTATCATCCATGGCCATCCACGGGAAGGTTACTTTTGAAATGTAATAAGGTACATGTTACTAGTTAAATATAGTGAGATAATTTAAGTAGTTTAATTACTTCAGAGTCATGTAATTGTAATGGACATTACCAGTATTACGTTGGATTACTTCTCAAATAAATGTTGAAACTGAGTAATAAAGCTCGACAGTTGTGAAAACATAAATTGAACCAGGCAGTGTAAACCTCACATTACTCATCACTAATTACTGTCAAACATTTATTAAAGTTCTTTGACATAGCTTGAATTAAGATTGGAAGAGAGCAACATCATACATTTTATATTCTACATAAAAGCATTTGTACCCGAAAGAATACTTCCGGATGTCACCCCACAATAATTTTGATTGGCAACTGTAATTTAATTGCACATGTTTTCTCAGTAACTGTAACTGTTTACAATTATATGTATTAACGCAACTCTGTTACATGTAACTAGTTCCACTGTACATGACAACTAATACAGCAATTTTCCAGATTAAAAAAAGCTGGGAACAGGTTAATGTTTTGGTATTTTGTGGTTTATTGATGACCAAAATAGTTGCAGGTTAAGTTTTCTCTCGATTAACTGTTTGGTATATTAGCTAATTGTACGAGCTTAACTGCATCGTTCTACAATTCAACATCAATGGGAGACTTTCAGATATTTGATTTATGTATTGATGGGACAAATATTTCAGAAATTAATTATTTTCAGAAATATTTTTGGTTTTGACATCTGTCAAATTTAGAAAAGTGCAAAATAAATGATGTAAAATGTTATATTTCTCTGATCACAATTGTATCAGTAAAGTCAAGATACCAACTATTAACACATCACAACTGTGTGCTTATCATTTTCAGTAAGAGCAATGACGTGGCCGCTTTGAAAGAGGAGCACTCATCAGCCATGACGGGGCTCCAAGAGGCGCACACAAACTCACTGAGCAAGATGGGAGACATTGTCACAGAGCTGAAAAGGTGAGCGCTCCAGTTGTCAGTATTCCTGGGAGGCGAGTTGGATTTGTGTCGAGGTTAAAGCTCAGTCAATGCGGAGGCTTCACACTGCTTGTCTTTCTTTTCAGTGCCAGAGAGGCACTGCAGGGAGCGGAGGGGAGACAGAAAGAACTGGAAGCGGAGATGGACAGTGTGATGCAACAGTTGAAGGAGGAGATGGACAGAATGGTTCAACAGAAAGAGGAGGAGGCCAACAGAGTGAAGGAGGGCTTAGAGGAGCACCAGGAGAGGCAGTTAGCTGAGGCAAAAGCCAGGGAGGAGAATTCAAGGTATGCCGAGAATTTCCTTTGAGTCTGCGTTGAAATAACGGTCCCTTTTTTTCCCATCTTTTTATATTCCTTTTTTTCCTTGACTTGTTAGAAAGTTGCTGGCGGTGCAGAGTCGCCTTGCACAAAAAGATGAGGAGATAAAGGCCATGGGAACGAGCCACGCTGCCCTGATCAATCAGCTCCAGCAGGAGCTAGAGCTGCAGACAAAAGAGACAGAAGACGCACTGGGGCAACTAGAGGAACACAGAAGCTTGCTCCAAAATGAGAAGGATAAAGCCCAGACACTGCAAGAGGAGGTCAACCAGGAAAAAGGGGAAATAATGGAACAGCTCCAACATGAAAGAGAAGAGAAAGTTAAAGTTCAGACAGCCCTTCAGGAGGAAAGGAGTGCATTGGAGAGTGAAGTAGAAGACCTCCAGCAGGTCAGGTCAGAGGTGCTCGCACTACAGATCGAGCTCAAGAGAGTAGACGAGGAAAGGAAGAGTCTTCTGTCTCAAGTAGAACTCATAGACCAGTCCAGGCTTGCTCTTGAAAATCAACTAAACATGGCAGAGCAGGACAGAAATCAGCCTTGCCTGGATGAGGTTGAACAAGGGGGTTTGATCTTCCAGGCCCAATTAGACCTCATGGAGGAGAAGACTCAGACTCTGCACCGCGAGTTGGAAGGACTAAGACGAGATGGACGGGCTCTGCAGGAGCAGGTAGAAGTACTAACTCAGGAAAAGGTTACGCTGCGGTGGGAGATGGAGGAGCAGCGGCAGGAACTTCAAAGGCAAATCAATGAAGCACAGGAGAAAAGGTGAACAAGATTGGATTCTTAATGTGTCATTTTTGAGTCGTGGGTTGTTCTCTTTATGTTTTTTACAATTAGCACATTTTAACTCCTCATTCTTTTGCCCTAAGCTCCCAAATTTCCGAGACTGAGCACTGGAGGAAACAATATGAGGAGCTGTTTGCGAAAGTCCGGCCCTTCCAGGTGAGTCATTTCTACAACAGGTCGAATATGAAATGTCAGTATAGGCAAGATCAATATGATCTAAAGCCGCACTAATCAATATTTTGATATCAATAGTGGGAAAAAACTCAGTGTAATGGGAAAGGTGATTGTTGGAGTGATGCAACCACAGTTATTTATCACCCATCTCTGCATTTTAGTGTCCTTAAGCTCATTGTTTTGGTTTTACAGGCAGCATCTTGACTGTTTTAATTAAGTTTCACTGCTCTCATCGACCATGTGTCCAGCTATGTGTCAGTGTTGGCACATAGACCCCCCCCCCCTCCCCCCAAGTTGCCAAAACAATAACTTCATGCTGTTGACATAAAACCCTCTCAATGGTCATGCGTCCACAGGAACAGCTGAATGCATTTGCAGCCGAGCGAAACGCACTACTCAATGAAAATGGAGTAAACCAGGAGGAGTTGAACAAGTTGTCTGACGCCTACGCTCGTCTGCTGGGCCACCAGAACCAGAAGCAGAAGATCAAACATGTGATGAAGCTGAAAGAAGAGAATGTCACCCTAAAACAGGTGATGCACGAGAACCGCACGGACTACAAACTACACACACCTGTTTCAGACTCAAGTGCCTGCTGTACTATATATTTATTTAAATTTGATATATATAAATATAAAAAAAAAATCATTATTTATGTTGTTTGTGTAGGAGCTGTTTAAGCTTCGGTCCCAGGTGAGCCGGCAGAAGAGTGATCTGGAGCAGCTGCAGTCGAAGCTCCCTGGTCGTCCTCATCGGAGCTTTGATCCCAGCAAAGCTTTCCATCACGACAAGGAGAACAGGCGAAGTGAAACCCTGAAAGAAGGTGCGTACTCAATTGCAAATCAATGAAACCATACAGGGGCAAAACTTCAGAGATGTGATGACAATTGAACAGTTATGTGATTTTAGTTTTTTTTTTGCTTGTTTTGTCAGGAAATCATTATGCATAAAGGAGCTCTTCTGCCAGACAAGAACTGGAAGCTAAATGAAATGTCTAATGGTTTGGTCTTGTTAATACTTATCAACCTCATCTGTGTCAATTTTGTTAACTGGCTTCGTACTTGTTGCTGTTTTACAGCCTATTGTGTCAAATTGTTACATAGAGAGCGAGGATGTATGTATCTGTTTAGATTTTTAAAAAGAACTGTTAGAAGCCGATTGTATTTGTGCAGGAGCAGTGTTTTAAAATAATGAGGAAATGGATGTCTACACACAATCCTGAGAACAATAGCATAGTCCGCATTAGAATAGGAGATACTTTTAGCAATTCTTATCGCAGAGCCAGCGACTTCTTTCTAAATCTTTCTTCTTTGTAAATAAAGACAGATTTTAATCCACTTCTTAAACAAAAGCCTGATTGAGAATTATTTTACTTCCCAAGTGTACAAAAAACAAAGCCTTGTTTTGATTGGTTCCTCTCTGCCATGTCTGTCCTCAGCCAGTAGAGGGCACTCTCGGACTGCAGCCACAGCTTGGAGTGCAGCAAAAGGCTATTACAGCTCATGTTTCTTCCACACTATATATACCCGCTACAAATAAGACAACTTCACAATCTTTGTAGAGAGGAGCCTTGGGTTATGGGTCATGAAGCTTTATTTCTTTCACTTGATAAGACACAGCCAGAAAGTATTGGGCCAGAAATGGACCTTTTTACAAGCTGAGTGTCGCTGGACGTGAAGAGACCAGTCAGCCGCAGTAGCCCTCCAGGTAGTAAATGCTGCATGTCTTATGGCAGCACTGCTCTCCACCTCGGGCTCTACACGGCCGGACAGAGCCTTCCACGGCTGCCGCTCCTGTCGGGCCCTTTTTGAAATGGAGAAAGCTTCCATAGTTTCCGTTGCTATAGCAAAGCTCCAGTTTGTTAAACTGCCATTTAAACTCTTCACACTTTAATGGAGACTTAATGGCTAGGTAATCAGATCTCCCTCATCCATTTAGTCTCGTTAGCCTCCACTATCGAGAGTAGATATGATGGCGCTCCAACAGAGTCGTGATTCCCACCTCTCGTGTTAAATTAAAAATATCAATACATCGTTTCATGCAGAATATCCATATAATGCCTTGTAGGAATAATAGGGAATTTGGGGATTTTGCAAGACTTCTTGTTATTGGAGATGTTAAAAGCAACAATATGAAACGGAGCATACCACCGCCACTGAATTCAAACGAGGCCAGAGACGTGCTTTGCACACTAATGATGGATCGGACAAATACATAGATTAAGTTTCCAGCATGTTGTCGCTTTTAACATTTTTCCTCCAGCTAGGATCCAAATTGGCATTCTCATTAGGCTGAGCCTGATCTTTGAACATGGTGGGCAGAGATGCAAAGCCAGCCCGACGTGTCTGGAGCAATATCACACTGTTCCTCTCTGAACTCCCACTGTCAGGGGGACAATTAGAACCTAATTTACACCAGCCAAATGGAGTAAGTGGAGGGGAAAAAAAGAGTTAACAGTTCCCACAGATGTTCCATATCCTGCTTGTGTCTGTTTGGACGGTGGAAAAAGCTCCGCTCTCCACATACGAAGTAGAGGGTGTTCACCAGAGGGGTGGGGGCATGAACACGGCACATGGTACCCGGGCCATATGAGGGCGACCTCGTAGACAGAACATATAAAGTGCACACATAAAATGGTACACATCTGATACATTTTTTTATTATGCTAGATTTCAAAGACAAGTGGCGGAACTGGATCTGCCGTTCAATATTGAATACCCTCGAGGCCAGATGGTTGAAAGCTAAAGGGATGAAGTGATGTTCAAATTTGATCAGGCCTATCTTGATGACACTCGGTCATTACAAGACCACTCTCTTTTAATAACTTTAGATATATATTTCTTTTTTTACGGCTGTTCCTGTGAAATTCTACCAGATAGCTGGAGGCTTTGAGAGGATAATAACTGAGACGGAGCTGAGGGCACACGGCAACACCCCAACCTCAAATAAGAGCTTTGAAGTGAGCCGAAAACTGAACAATTAATTATTTCATTGGAAATCAAAGACCAGGGATGAAAGGCTTCGGTGAAACAAGGTCTGCTGAAAAGTCATTAGATGATATTTGACTCAAATCTCTCAATCTGACAATTATTGTTAGCCTAAGCATAGATTAAGAAAAGTGATGGCTGCGAAAAGTCCATCTTCATGACCTCGGTTGACTTGAATTTCTGAAAGAATAACAACATAGTCATTTTCTCAACGCGCCCTTTATTGCAAGCCAGAAAGAACGTCCCCACATCATCGCCGTGGACGCTGTCTTCAAGGTCGCGCCACACCTTCCTCTCCAGTGCGGCCGCTAAAGTGCTCCAGAGTGGGAATGATCTGTCCAAGATTACAGACTTGTCGTCGGTGTCATTAGTCAAATCCCATTTGTGATGGATACTCTCCAGAGCTGGAAGTTCGGCTCCGGTTTCAAGGTGAAAAACATATTTAGCAGTAATTTAGAAACTATATAGACCTTTTGTGGACATCTTATAGTGCACTGCAGATTATTGGATTGCAAATGAATCATTTTAACAGTGTCTTTAACAATGCACCTGTGCCAGGCATTACAGCATTGGCGGAGCGCGCTATCCGGCCCGCCACTCCTCTATCCCTCTTGGCCGTGCGCCAGGCTCCTTGGCACAGTAAGATTGGTTGAATTATAGATCCTGCCTGTGCTACTCTTTACTTTCATCCTTGGTTATTGAACACATCAATTTTAAAACTGGAAATCTTGAGGGAATGGAGAGAAACTTGCTTCCCTCCGTTTGAGGCCTCAGTGCAGCAGAGCAGTCGGTAGCTACAAATGAAAAGAGCCAACAGGACTAAAAACTGGTACAGAGAATATCTCCACCTTCGCTATCGTTCCCCTTTTATAACTCCACCTGGGAGATGACAGAGCGCCGTCGCCCAGAACCATACCCCATTCAACCCATGCTGTCTGGTGTCCTACTGGCACCGCTCTAAACACCACATGTCATGTTCTGATCACATAGCGTGGGTTAGAGGGCTTCCAGGTCCTCAGTGACCACTAGGGGGGGGAAGGGGGGGGGAGGGGCCAAGAGGCAACTCTGAGATGTTATTTTATTTATCAGTCTATCTCTCTTCCAGGATCTTAAAAGAAAAATACACAGTCCAAAATTAGACTTAAATATCATTACAATGTCAAAAAAAAAAACTACAAACATGTTCTGTTCAGAATCATATGGCAAGTTTTCACCTTCCTGGATGCATTCAGTATATGTTGGTCATTTATTCATTGGGCATTAGTGTCAATGTGATGTTTGTGTGGCAAAAATATTCAGATAATGCATGATGTGGCAATACTAATCAGATGTACGGCTCCTGTTTCACAAAATGTAAAATGTCAGAAATGTGCTAGTTATTTAGCGTCCTTCGCTCTCTATTAAAGCCTTGTTTTCTTGCATCGGTTTTGACTCGTCTCCTGTCATGTGCAGCAGCTGTTCTTTTTAATTGTAGTGTGCCTACAGTATCTGAGGGGGGGCCGGATTTAGATGAGAGGTGACACACTGTATAATTTTACGTCAAATGATGACTCAATTGTCAGGCCCCCGGAGGAAGCAGCACAGCCCAGTACGATCACCTCTTTGCCCGGGTCGTAGAATTTAACTGTTAATATGTAATATTGGTAAGTGCTACTCCGTGGAAGACCACGAGTATAACAAAGAGCATATGCAGGAGACTCGAAAGGAGGAACATATAACACTGACTGAACCACTGACTAATTCCAGTTTATTTATTTATATATATATATATATATATATATATAACAAACTGGAATTAGTGATGCAGGGGTATCTTCATTTCATTTCTAAAGTTTTCCATTTTTGGGGTGTATAAGATATTACGAGGTGAATATTTGTACAATTTGGGGCTTTACTTTCGACAATAAAGCTCTTGTTTTGTAGAGCCCTTTAATACTAAGTTAAACTAGCAGACTACAAACAAAAATACATGTTATAACATGTACAAACCGGAATTTTCTACTTTTGGGGGCAAAACCAATCATAAAAGATGTTAAAATGTAACATATATGTCCATATTCATTGCGTATGGAGCGGTTGTAGGTATTCCATCATTCAGTGACCCTCAGCGGTCAGTTCTCCAGGGTCTAGCTGCAGGAAATGGAGGTGCATGTTCATGGGGACAGTTTCAGCTGAACTGTCCTGTAGGAGCAGGAATAATTGATCAAATGTGTCCCATTCCCCTCTTAGCTGTCAATGCAACATTGGATTTAAAGGTATTCGCCAGCTGCATGTTCACCTTGAAAAAGATCCACGTGGTCAATAAATCCAAGTACATTTTAATAACAGTGACCTGAAGAAGTTTTAAAAGCACAAAATCTCAAGATTGATGGAGCTGTCGCATATAACAGCGCCGCCATCCACTCTGTCCTGTCTTTGTTCTGCGGGGATCACACGGGCCGGGAACCGTGTTGCACATGTCTTAACCACTGGAGCTCATACTACTTGCCCGTAACGTTTGGTGCATCGGAAGTCTTCCACAACAACAGAAATGCTCGATAAATAATCTTTTACAGAAATGCCAGCAGGGGTGTACTTACATCTTGAGAGGGATGTTTAAAAATGGGATTTCTGCTGTGCCTCTTGCAGCGTAGTGTATGGGTGGGTGGGGGGTAAGGGTAAATCAAAGTTTACCCTTACTGAGTTAACCTCTTACTGAGATTAATATGTAATCCAATTGAGACATTACAGATATAAAAGTAAATGCATGATGAACAACAGAGGTATACAAAAATCAGTTTGAATGTTACCTTCAAGTAAACACGAGTGGTCCCATGGGGGGGGGGGGGGACTGAGTCCTAAAACCATGAGCTGAGTAACCATAGTAGTTGCAATGGGTCTCTTTTTGAATGGGTTTTTGTTTTAGATGCCTGTCATAAGGTTTAACAGATTATTAGTCTAGTTAGTCTTTACAGCATCGTCTTCCCATTGGGCTTTCTGATGAGAAAGAGAGAGGGAGAGGGGGGAGAACAGGCATCCAGCACACTGCCACTTGAGAAGGTGTTAAATGTAGAAGCAGGAAAGGTCCAACTTCGCCACGCTTTGAAACTCGCTCCCCCGGGGGAACGGAGCGCGGCCACGAGAGCCACAAACAATAGGCACATCCTCCGCGCCCCGGTGGCACGGCTGCTTCAATCGCGCACATCAAATAGCAGCGGACTGGCAGACGGCCTAGACATGCAGAGGAAGCCAGACGTTTGGGTGGAGAGTCGGCCCCGAGGTGGGAGTTGCGTAACCCTTCTTCTCTTCGACTGCGTTTTGAGGAGATAAAAGGGAGCGAGGAGTTCAGACCAGTGAGATGTTGTTAATCTGCTCTGATTGCGAGTCTTTTTATTCCCATAATCATCCCCGACTTTCTGTGGATGGAGACTGATCAGACTTGGAACATCCCCCCCCCCCCCAAAAAAAAAGAAATCGTTGACTTACGCAAGAGACAACAGGAACAGCTTGGATCAGAGTTTGAGAGTTTGAACTGTAAGAAGGCAGAATTATTGAGACGGATTTCCATAAATCAACTCTTAGAACTGGATACTGATACAAAGGCTCGGCGAAGATTCATCTGGGCTCAGACGGAGCAAATCTTTGAATACCGAAAAAAAGAGTAAGCCTCAAAAAGTGTTCAAAAACAAAGTAACTTTAAAAAAAACAACATATATTTTTGGCAAGGGCAAACCGTTTTGATTGTGGCAGGTCAAGCCGCCCTGTCTTATGCAAACATGGCCTCATGCATGTGTGCCCACGACGCACACAAGACAGGCTGGACGCGGCCGCCTGTTCTGGACACTGCCCTGCATGCGCGTCACGGCCTGCTGGCTCGGATCCATGACAGACCGCCGCTCAGGTTCTGAAATGGAGCACGCGCGCGCGCGTGTGTGTGTGGAAGAGAGATGCCATGAGTGAGAGGGAGAGGGAGAGAGGGAGGGAGAGGGAGATGGCTGCCCTGGTGTCTGCACTCTCCTGTCCCAGTGACAGTCGCTAATCCAGTACTAACCTCTGTCATGACCTACTTTGCTATGCCACCTCCTTGTGGACACCTACACACACACACACACACACACACACACACACACACACACACACACACACACACACACACACAGTTATAATGACAAGAAAGAATGAAACCTTGTAATTCGAGACATTCTTTTTAAAACTGTGCTTCATTCATAGCACACACACGTTTACACACACACACACGCACACACACACACACACACACAGTTATAATGACAAAAAAGAATGAAATCTCCTTGTAATTTGAGACATTCTTTTTAAAACTGTAATTCATTCATAGCACACACACGTTTACACACACACACACACACACGTGCAGAGACATTTGAGCAGATTAGGATTCAAGGTTGACAGGTTGTGTTGGGGAACAGAGCTTGGTAAGAAGCATGGTCTGACAGCTGAGAAAATGACTACATGTTATAAATGTGACAAGTCCCCAAGAGAGAGGTGAGGCAGGACCGAATGATGGCCGGTTTGATTTTCGGGGCCAGAAAAATAGATTTCTATTCAAAACCCTCATGTGACCGGCACTTTCAAGTTGAGCTCGGCGCGAGACAAGACAATTTAATTTGGAACTGGCATTTTTTCTTTTTTCTAGTTTGCGTGAGGCGTCCTTTAGTTTGATGGATTGACACCAGAGCGACTCGCCTCCTCTGGGAAGGGATTTCTTTTTCTTCGTCTTCACACGCCACGTCTGAAGGGAGAAGGATGTTGTGTCTCTTTGAACTGCAACCCTCCCAACTGGGTATCACAGCCCTTCAATGCTCAGATGAGTGGCATCAGCTTGAAATGTGCTCGATAGCTCACATTTCTCTTTGGAAAGAGGGTGTTGATTCGCTCTCAGCCCGGGGTGGATGTGATGCAGGCTTTGTCTTGGAGATGTCGACAGCATTCAAAAAGCACTTTTACGACCGCACCTCTTTTGAGACCGCAGCCTGCAGCCATTGGGCCGACGTCAGCATGCTCACAACACTAACTCGCTAGTCTTTGGCATTACATGTTCACCATCTTCACCAACTTTTGCCAATTAGCACTAAACACAAAGTACATGTGAGTCAGGAGGTATTTAGTCATAAACCAAAGGCACATTTTGATCTGATGGTGGCGCTACAGGAAAACACCAACGTGATTCAAATCCATCCTGAGGGTGTGTGTGGGGGAGGGGTGTGTGGGAGGGAGGGGGGTGGGGGACATGGCTGTTTGCACCACATTTCATGCCAATCCATCAACTCGTCAGATATGTCGGCGTGGACCGACGGACCGGCTGACATTGCCATCCGCCGTGCTGCTCGTATATGACTGAAATATAGCAGCATCTTTCCAAGAGCGTTACATGGTAGAATATTGCTGGTTATTTCAGTGTCAGGGTTTGTGTGTGTAATGATAATAAGAGTTTTTTTTCTTCTCTTCTTTCTATCACAAATCACCTTGTAGTCACAGTGCGAGAGAGTAAAAAAAAGAAGATGGTTCCAGCAAAGCCGCACATAAGAATGCTTTGTGTGTGTGTCTGTCTGTGCATGTTTGCACAAATCAATACGGATGGTATCACCCCCCTGGGTCTGCCCCGCCCCCCCCCTCCCTCTTACTCTTAGAGATAAAGAAAGCAGACCCACAGCCAGACAAATGAGTGGGATTAGCAACAGGCGCTTATTTGGGAGAAGAAAAGGTGCCAAAGCTAAAGATAGAGGGATTTCAACCCTTCTTATTATTTGGTGGAGGATGTGCACAGCAGGTAAAAGGTTACAATCAATCAATCCAATGTTCTCTGCCAGCCGGCCCTAAATTGCATATTGACTCTCTGTAACGCTCTCCAAACTGGTGGATTAGACGCATCTTGACAACTGTAATGCTACAGTGGCGCTTTCCTGGAGAGGTATCTTATATGTGCTGTTATTGGGCATTTGAGTTGATGTTGCATCTCACTTCTTCCCGCTGCTATCTCTTCAACTTTCTCCCGTGCATCGTGCCGGAGCAAATGCGAGCGAGAGAGGCGCTGGTGGTTCTGTGGGGCAGAATGCCAAACATGCCGACGTTTGTGTGCATGCGCATGTATACCTGACACCGGGGGACTTATCTCGATCTGTAACTGTCTGCTATCTGCAGGAGCTGTCAGCGTGATACATATATATATATATATATATATACGTAGTGTGCAGAGAGGGCCTGCACGTTGCCTTGGAAGCTTCCACGGACTTCCAATATTGCATGTTGAACAATAGGCGCCGCAGCTCTAATATGTTCATGAGAACCTTTGATGTTGTGTGTGTGTGTGTGCGCACACGTGTTTTACTCTTTTGCTCGACAGGAGGAAGGCAAAGCCTCAGATGTGTTGTCCCTTCATTCCAGTGTCCTCCTTTGACGTAAGAGGATCTCATGGAAACTTGCCGCAGATAAAGATTGAATTTATCTGTGTTCTCCTTAAATCCCCATTCAATCGTTCTTTTGAGTTTAACATTTTTTTTTTAACCAGGATGAGAGATTTTGTCTGTGGCGCCCGAGGAGTTGTGTACCCCGCTGTTTGGCAATATCTGAAATTAATTCCTCCAGCCGCCCCAGTTGTCCCTAAACAATTCAAGGGCAGTGTTAGATCCACAAATTGAGAATTTACTCAAAGGCCTTTGTACCACAGCCAGTGATAGCGTTTTTTGTTAAGGATAATTCCATTTATCATTACTGTGTCCTAGCACAAACTGGTTACTATTGGCCATACAACAAACTACATGTGACGCCCAATCACAGGGATTGTTACCCATTAATGGAAGTAGATTTCGGCCCAGCATTGGAGAAAAAGAAAGGGGAAGATAATTCTTTGAAGTCAAAGCAGAGGACTCCCCTTTGAGTGGCCGCAAAGACGGATTTCAAGGAACAGGAGGTATACGGGTGGGAATGAAGAAAGGTGAAAACAGAGGGCTCTAGACACAGCGCAGGAATTCTTTTCAGGTAGGGCTTGCTCCATAATTCAACACACACACACACACACACACACACACACACACACACACACACACACACACACACACACGCACACTTACCTTGTACGCTGGCCTTTGCCCTGGCTCAGTGGAAGGCTGTCTCGGGATGTGAATCCTTCTGAATGCAGATTCTGCATCATGGTCATTATTTAATCTGCGAATACAACACAATGTAGACAAGGCTAATAGAGTTAGTCAGTTATGCCTTTGGATGAGGTTGAAAGGGCTTCCTGTCCAGCTCTATATTGCTCTATAAACTACTTCCTTGCTGGGTAAGTTAAAAGTTTTCAACCAAACTGAAATGAAAGTGACACAGTGTTGTAGACTTTTTAAAACAAATTACACAATCTAAACATTTGCCACTTTAAACAAACCCTCATCAGAGTATTTATTCTCTTTTTCTGTCTCGGGGGCAGCGCAGCGAGAACGTCTTTTCAATGGGAATGTGTTGGTTCACACGTCGAGAGGCCACGAGCAACATTAGCATTCGTTTGAAGTTGTGTGTTTGTGCCCAGTTGATTAATGTTAGTCCAATATTCGGCTCTGTTTCTGCGCCTTCCTGAGAGAAAGAAAAACAAACTCTTGAGCTCATTTGTTCACCAGCTAGTCGCTAACTGTGTCGGTCTGCTCAGTCACCTCACGGTGGGTTTATCACAGTGTTCTCTCTGAATAAAGCTAAAATAAAAACAACAGAGGAAAATGCCCCTCACGAAAGCAACGAGAGTGAACCAAAGGAGTTAAGGAGCTGGCCAAAACAATAAGTCAAATTATGTTTAAAAGCTTTGTTTAGCTGAGAGCAACTGCAGAGCTGGGGGATAATTATTTGTGGGTTTGTCGCCACGAGCAACAATTTCCCCCAAACAAATATGCATCGTTGCTTAGAGCAGCTTAAAGTTGTTTCTTTCGTCGTGGTGGTGTTTGCGGTGGTTTGTCAGCGTTTGCATATTAACCATGTTTGGCCTTGGAGAGTCAACCCCGTGGGTGGTGAACCTTTTGGCTGACAACACTAATAGTCTGTTCAAAACAAGGACAATTACATGGGAAGTGACGGGAAATCAACAGCATAAAGTGACTACAAAATCAAACACTCTGGGTGCGTCCACATATTTCAACATTTGCAACAGCTTAGGGGTTAAACACAATAAACACGAGGAGACATCTGTCAAATGCGAGCAAATATC